>NW_027672843.1:0-113000 GCF_964194105.1 Spermophilus citellus
AGCTCATTTCAACGAAAGCTCTGGAGAACTCTCACAAACAAGGCTTCCCAAAGAGTGGCCAAAGGTCACAGGAAGCCAGGCCCATTGAGGTCTACAATGTGTGGTCCACGTGTGTTTGGACTCTCCACGATGGCTGCCAGGTCTTTAAGAATAAAATCATGTGATATTCGGGCTGAGATTCCCAGTGCTCTGTGGAAAGCCAGCCTGGGCCTAGATCTCAGTTTCCAAGGGCGACTCTCATGTGTGGCCTCCTAACATCCCGACACAATTCACGGCAATACTTCTCTGAGGTCAGTTCCAGAACTCAGTCTCCAAGGGGAATCACACCAGAGTTCAAGCCCAGGTGGACCCAGTCATCTCTTCCCACTGCCACACCACAATTCAAACCAAAACACTGCCACATGGCCCTCATCTTCTTCCATATAGACACTCATCATAACCTCTGGCTGGAGGTTTCCATGAGGGGCACAGCCCAAGAAAGTGTCCACAATAAGTTCCTTTGCCTCTCATTTGCCTAATGTCAGGGTGGACTGGACACCCATGCTGTGAACCTAGAGTGATCAAATAGGCCTGCCTTTAATACTGCTCTACTTCTCCAATTGGAGGCCTACTGACTGCCGGGTATAGATTGTTTGTGTGAACTGCAGTCATGAGAAAACCCAAGCACCTATGGGCTAGCCTCTGCATGGCTTTGAAGGACTCATTTGACACAAAGGATCCCTATTCTCACTTGATGGAGGTCAGGAACCTTACAGAGGAAGGCGAGAGACCTCATCCAGGATGACTGCTTTTGTGCCAATTTGGCTTTGGATGCACACATGGGATCTTTCTTTGGATCCATCAGGGGCTGACAATCTAAGCCACAGCCTCACACAGGGCCAAGAGGCTGATTCAGACACATCCCTTTGCAAAGCAATTAAGCAAAGAGCCACAGGTGATGCCCATTCATTTCCATTGGAAAACTGTTTTCTTCAGGCTTCACAAAGGGGTGCCCTGAGGCAAAGGCCTTCCTGACATTCAGGGCAACAGAACAATAGGTAAGCCAAAGGCCCAAAGCAGGCTTTCTCCAGGGAGACTTTACTGGTCACACTGATATCTGAGTTTTCTGAGATGCTCACCATTCCTTTCAACTATCCAGTACATGGCCATGCCACCGAGCTTGGAGGTGGTACATATCTTGGACACAAAACCATGAGCCTATTCTGGAGAGTGGCCAGAATTCAGGAAGAAAACAGGAACTTAGGAAGATAGTAGGTGTTGCCCATCCATAAGGCAAGCCGCAGTCCATTCATAAATTGGGCAGGATGAATGCTGGGAAGCTTTCTACTAGACAGGACACATCCATTGATGCATTCTCTTTTCTAATGTCTACAACCAGGGACACAGTGGGATGCACAAACATAGAAACACTCGCCTTGTCAAAAGCCTTACTAGAAACAGTCCACTCCAAACCAAACAAACCGCCTTTCCTACCTATTCTCAGAACATGAGACCAAACCACAAACTCACACCCACACCCACAAAGGCACCTCCTTCCAAGTTGGTCTGTGACTACCCGGAGTGTCGTCTGACTGGTGGGCCATACTATGTTCCCCCAAAAGGGCCTGTCCTGTCTCACATCTGGCCTCCTTGGCCAACTCTGTGAAGTTGTCAGGAGCCAGCGGTGAGCCACTACCTGCTGTCTCAGAAAATTCCCCTCGGCAGAGCTTTCCTGGCATTTGGCCATCCTCACATCAGTGGGTACCAAGAAAGACTGACTCTGTCCTTGGTAAATCCAAACAAGTGAGCCCACTGGGACTGGGACTGGGACTGGCTCTGGGTGCTTGGCTTCCTGGATCCCAAGTTCAGAGAGTTCCATCACCAAGGAAGTGAGGTGAGGTCACTTCCTTCAGGAACTGAATGAGGTCACTGCCTTGGCAACCACTGTGTCCTAACATTTGCTTCCAAGGCTCCCATGAGATGGAGGCTGCCCCTCCTTCCTGTGACACTTTCACAAGTTAGAATGGAATATCAACCACAGGCACCAAGGAACAGCTCTCCACACAGGCCTGCTTTGGTCCATCTTGTCTACATTAAGAAGAGAGAGGCTCATTCAGACACATCCCTTCATCCTGACCAGGTTGATTGCCATGGAAGATGACTTCTGCTCTCTCAGGTCCTTCATACCTGCCTACATCTTCTCCAGGTATCATTTCTGCATGGACCTTTGAGGGTCTCAGCAGGTGGAAGATCCCCCACATTCCTGTATTGTAAGACCCACTCTGTCCCTGCTCTTCTGTAAAGTTAGATTGAGGGAAGAGTGTATGCTTAGGGTTAAGAACCTGTTTGATTTGGGTGAGGAATCACTCTGCTGGATGAAGAATGGTATTGGGAACCTGCGATATTTATAATAATATATAGGTGAAATATATGTATGAAAACAGAAATCCAAGTAAGAATTGAAGGCCAGAAGGGCACTGGGCCCTTGATGGGGATACTTAGCTTTGAATGACTTTCTGCACAGATGTCTCAGATAAATCGATATACAATGGCATAGGACCTTGTACCTTGGATGATTGAATGTAGAAGAGAACATCCAGTCAAAAAGGGATAGTAGGTGGATTAGGAAGATAGTTGGTAAGTTTTGAAAGAAGAGTGAGTATACAATTTGGACCAAAAGTTCTTTAGCAATAGGGTGTCGGTTAGAGAGTGAATGTAAACGTCAGCACATGTGAAGAGTCAGTCACAATGATGAACTGGGGAACATATGTAGGAAAGCAGATATCAATAGAGACATTAGGAAATCAGGCAAAGTATAAAGTGAGTGAGTGGATTAGACATTTTCAACAGGGTTGAGGTTGAATATATCATCTTAGGAAGAAACAAATGTGTAGTCACCAATAGCATTGACATTTGAGAGCATTAGGCAACCTGGACAAGGATGTTTTTAGTAATCCATGCTCACTTTCCAATGAGGCTTTGGTGCAATCATAAGTGTGACCTTTGCATTTCGTGTCCAGAATATCACTGTGATAAAATGTATATGTAGATCAGGTGACATGAGTGTTTCTTCCACCATTTCTGGGAGTAATATGTTGAAGACATATGAATTAGCCTTTGGGGGTACAAATAGGTGTACCCTGGGTCTATGAATATAGAGATAATGCATGAATAGACCATACTGTGAATAAATAGTATAACAGGTTCCAATTTAAATAATGGATTGCATTGATATCTGAAAATATATAGGAAATCTAATATTGATACACAACCATTCATTCTAACCAGTTATACATCTAATGGTGATATTGGGGTTATGGTTTACCATGAAGGGGGTGTGAGATTTGCTTCACAAGGGATTATGGAAATGGAAAAGAATGTGTTTGGAAAGAAGTCTCATGAAAAGACCAGTCAAGAAACGTGGAGGAATACATGTGTTCTGAAGCAGGAAGTGATTGAAAGGGAAATAAATGCCTAGAAATTTGTGAACTTGAGGATGAAATACATATCCTATGATGTGCATCAACTGAAGAAATAGTAATGTACCAGTGTTGAATAAAAATGAACGTCAAAACACACATCATGTCCCATAGGAATCTACTTGCATTCATGTTAAACTGGGTCAGTTACTGTAGAAATATTAGGATTTCAGCACTAGGAAACAAATATGTATTTCAGGTGGATGACTATTTCTGAGAATAATCTTGTGAAAAGTTGATTATAAATCCACATATATGAACATGAATGAATTTAGGGAGTATATAATATGACACATACATTTCATATTTTGAAAAATCTGGAGAGTGTGTGTATGTGTGTGTGTATATATATATATATATATATATATATATATATATATATATATATATATATTCAAAAAAACACACACACAAACACAGACATTAAAGAGTAGAAATATATATGCCAATCGAAATTCATCATGAAATATTTATCATCCACAGACACAAAAATATTTATTTTACTGAACATGTATTTATGTATCATGTTGTTCAAGTGGGAAGCTCACCTGGAGGTTGAATTCTCAGTTCCAACAGTGTTTAGGAGGAGTGATCTCTTCTCACAATTTGTATCTGCCAAGTCAGCCACCTCACAAGAATGGATGTGGGATAGGAGGTAGGATTCTATATGTGCATGTAAAAATGCATGTTGCTGAATAGGCTACAGAGAAAGGGAGACAGGAATTCACATATTTGTTAACTTTCAAAACACATGGAGAACTATTTCTATTAAATTGGATTAGATTTATAACACCTACCCTTTATAATGCAAAAGGCAAGTCCAACTATACACCAGGCCTCCTCTGAACTGCCTGTATTTCTATTCTGTTTGAGTTATTTTTCTCCATCATATTAGTATTCGTAGTCACAATCTAGTAGGGTATGGGTTAGTGTCAGGGATTCAGTATTTTGAACGGAAAATAGGAAAATGAATCCAATGTGTAGGCCAATATGTGCTACAAAAAAATCTTCCCACTCTCATCCAGAACATTGCCTTGACATTACCTTCGCAATAAGTGAGACACAATTTGAGGAGAAGATTTAGAAATGCTATGAATACATATGTGGAATGGAAAATGCTCAGGAGTTCACAACCTTGGAGGTGGTAGACTAGTTTCCATGAGTAAGGGACAGGGTAAACACTCCACAAACGTGGAGCTCTGCTGGCCTAAAGACTTCGTGAGAAACTGCCTCTGAGTTTGGGCACTTGAAATGTATGTTGTTGTCAGGAGCTTTAGCTTTTTTTGTAGTGAGACCATCAAACCTGGTCTGCATCTAGGTGACCTGGAGGACATGGTTTCTGATTTTCCAATGAACATGAGGCAGAAGTGCTGAATTCTCTCTTTGCAGGTAAACTGTGGCCACTGGGGTCTAAGTGTCTCCCTGTGTGGACTGTGAAGCCATTTGGTCATCCTCCACTTTTCGTGGTGTTTCTTGCTGCTGCACTGGGAGTTTGGAATTTGCTTCAGGAAATACAAGGAGTTCAACTGGGACACAGTGCTGGAGGGAGTTCTGTCACGTGTGGTGGGTCAAGGTCCTAGGAGAATGCACCAGCCAGGCTTCTATCCCACAGAGCTTGCCCCCTTGACCATAGCAACCTGATTCTGAACATTGCCCTGAAACCTCTCCATATAACAAGATGCCTTTTCATAAAAGAGTCTGCTCACTGCACCATGTCAGTCACAAGCCATTTGGAAGCCAATGGCAGATCCACATGGCCCCACCACAGATGTTTTATCACACACCTGCACACCACTGCTCTAGGCCCACTACTCAGCAGGCCCCAACTTACTGGCATCTCTGTTTTACACCATTTTCATGAAACCCAGTCAATCAAGGCACTGTCTGGTACACTCATGATCAGCAACAGGACATCCAAATGTTCTCCAGTGCCACCTGGTCATGGGCATTTCAAAAATGTCATGGTATTTATCTAGCTAGCCATTTTTAAAGGATGAAGTTGGAGGCACTGTGGGTTTCCATTCCTTCAGGAACCATTAAATGGTGAGGAAGCTCATTTCAACGAAAGCTCTGGAGAACTCTCACAAACAAGGCTTCCCAAAGAGTGGCCAAAGGTCACAGGAAGCCAGGCCCATTGAGGTCTACAATGTGAGGTCCACGTGTGTTTGGACTCTCCACGATGGCTGCCAGGTCTTTAAGAATAAAATCATGTGATATCCGGGCTGAGATTCCCAGTGCTCTGTGGAAAGCCAGCCTGGGCCTTGATCTCAGTTTCCAAGGGCGACTCTCATGCGTGGCCTCCTAACATCCCGACACAATTCACGGCAATACTTCTCTGAGGTCAGTTCCAGAACTCAGTCTCCAAGGGGAATCACACCAGAGTTCAAGCCCAGGTGGACCCAGTCATCTCTTCCCACTGCCACACCACAATTCAAACCAAAACACTGCCACATGGCCCTCATCTTCTTCCATATAGACACTCATCATAACCTCTGGCTGGAGGTTTCCATGAGGGGCACAGCCCAAGACAGTGTCCACAATAAGCTCCCTTGCCTCTCATTTGCCTAATGTCAGGGTGGACTGGACACCCATCCTGTGAACCTGGAGTGATCAAATAGGCCTGCCTTTAATACTACTCTACTTCTCCAATTGGAGGCCTACTGACTGCCAGGTATAGATTGTTTGTGTGAACTGGAGTCATGAGAAAACCCAAGCACCTATGGGCTAGCCTCTGCATGGCTTTGAAGGACTAATTTGACACAAAGGATCCCTATTCTCACTTGATGGAGGTCAGGAACCTTACAGAGGAAGGCGAGAGACCTCATCCAGGATGACTGCTTTTGTGCCAATTTGGCTTTGGATGCACACATGGGATCTTTCTTTGGATCCATCAGGGGCTGACAATCTAAGCCACAGCCTCACACAGGGCCAAGAGGCTGATTCAGACACATCCCTTTGCAAAGCAATTAAGCAAAGAGCCACAGGTGATGCCCATTCATTTCCATTTGAAAACTGTTTACTTCAGGCTTCACAATGGGGTGCCCTGCGGCAAAGGCCTTCCTGACATTCAGGGCAACAGAACAATAGGTAAGCCAAAGGCCCAAAGCAGGCTTTCTCCAGGGAGACTTTACTGGTCACACTGATATCTGAGTTTTCTGAGATGCTCACCATTCCTTTCAACTATCCAGTACATGGCCATGCCACCGAGCTTGGAGGTGGTACATATCTTGGACACAAAACCATGAGCCTATTCTGGAGAGTGGCCAGAATTCAGGAAGAAAACAGGAACTTAGGAAGATAGCAGGTGTTGCCCATCCATAAGTCAAGCCGCAGTCCATTCATAAATTGGGCAGGATGAATGCTGGGAAGCTTTCTACTAGACAGGACACATCCATTGATGCATTCTCTTTTCTAATGTCTACAACCAGGGACACAGTGGGATGCACAAACATAGAAACACTCGCCTTGTCAAAAGCCTTACTAGAAACAGTCCACTCCAAACCAAACAAACCGCCTTTCCTACCTATTCTCAGAACATGAGACCAAACCACAAACTCACACCCACACCCACAAAGGCACCTCCTTCCAAGTTGGTCTGTGACTACCCAGAGTGTCATCTGACTGGTGGGCCATACTATGTTCCCCCAAAAGGGCCTGTCCTGTCTCACATCTGGACTCCTTGGCCAACTCTGTGAAGTTGTCAGGAGCCAGCGGTGAGCCACTACCTGCTTTCTCAGGAAAGGCCCCTTGGCAGAGCTTTCCTGGCATTTGGCCATCCTCACATCAGTGGGTACCAAGAAAGACTGACTCTATCCTTGGGAAATCCAAACAAGTGAGCCCACTGGGACTGGGACTGGGACTGGCTCTGGGTGCCTGGCTTCCTGGATCCCAAGTTCAGAGAGTTCCATCACCAAGGAAGTGAGGTGAGGTCACTTCCTTCAGGAACTGAATGAGGTCACTGCCTTGGCAACCACTGTGTCCTAACAGTTGCTTCCAAGGCTCCCATGAGATGGAGGCTGCCCCTCCTTCCTGTGACACTTTCACAAGTTAGAATGGAATATCAACCACAGGCACCAAGGAACAGCTCTCCACACAGGCCTGCTTTGGTCCATCTTGTCTACATTAAGAAGAGAGAGGCTCATTCAGACACATCCCTTCATCCTGACCAGGTTGTTTGCCATGGAAGATGACTTCTGCTCTCTCAAGTCCTTCATAGCTGCCTACATCTTCTCCAGGTATCATTTCTGCATGGACCTTTGAGGGTCTCAGCAGGTGGAAGATCCCCCACATTCCTGTATTGTAAGACCCACTCTGTCCCTGCTCTTCTGTAAAGTTAGATCGAGGGAAGAGTGTATGGTTAGGGTTAAGAACCTGTTAGATTTGGGTGAGGAATCACTCTGCTGGATGAAGAATGGTATTGGGAACCTGCGATATTTATAATAATATATAGGTGAAATATATGTATGAAAACAGAAATCCAAGTAAGATTTGAAGGCCAGAAGGGCATTGGGCCCTTGATTGGGATACTTAGCTTTGAATGACTTTCTGCACAGATGTCTCAGATAAATCGATATACAATGGCATAGGACCTTGTACCTTGGATGATTGAATGTAGAAGAGAACATCCAGTCAAAAAGGGATAGTAGGTAGGATTAGGAAGATAGTTGGTAAGTTTTGGAAGAAGAGTGAGTATACAATTTGGACCAAAAGTTCTTTAGCAATAGGGTGTCGGTTAGAGAGTGAATGTAAACGTCAGCACATGTGAAGAGTCAGTCACAATGATGAACTGGGGAACATATGTAGGAAAGCAGATATCAATAGAGACATTAGGAAATCAGGCAAAGTATAAAGTGAGTGAGTGGATTAGACATTTTCAACAGGGTTGAGGTTGAATATATCATCTAAGGAAGAAACAAATGTGTAGTCACCAATAGCATTGACATTTGAGAGCATTAGGCAACCTGGACAAGGATGTTTTTAGTAATCCATGCTCACTTTCCAATGAGGCTTTGGTGCAATCATAAGTGTGACCTTTGCATTTTGTGTCCAGAATATCACTGTGATAAAATGTATATGTAGATCAGGTGACATGAGTGTTTCTTCCACCATTTCTGGGAGTAATATGTTGAAGACATATGAATTAGCCTTTGGGGGTACAAATAGGTGTACCCTGGGTCTATGAATATAGAGATAATGCATGAATAGACCATACTGTGAATAAATAGTATAACAGGTTCCAATTTAAATAATGGATTGCATTGATATCTGAAAATATATAGGAAATCTAATATTGATACACAACCATTCATTCTAACCAGTTATACATCTAATGGTGATATTGGGGTTACGGTTTACCATGAAGGGGGTGTGAGATTTGCTTCACAAGGGATTATGGAAATGGAAAAGAATGTGTTTGGAAAGAAGTCTCATGAAAATACCAGTCAAGAAACGTGGAGGAATACATGTGTTCTGAAGCAGGAAGTGATTGAAAGGGAAATAAATGCCTAGAAATTTGTGAACTTGAGGATGAAATACATATCCTATGATGTGCATCAACTGAAGAAATAGTAATGTACCAGTGTTGAATAAAAATGAACGTCAAAACACACACAAAAAAAACACACACACAAACACAGACATTAAAGGGTAGAAATATATATGCCAATCGAAATTCATCATGAAATATTTATCATCCACAGATCCAAAAATATTTATTTTACTGAACATGTATTTATGTATCATGTTGTTCAAGTGGGAAGCTCACCTGGAGGTTGAATTCTCAGTTCCAACAGCGTTTAGGAGGAGTGATCTCTTCTCACAATTTGTATCTGCCAAGTCAGCCACCTCACAAGAATGGACGTGGGATAGGAGGTAGGATTCTATATGTGCATGTAAAAATGCATGTTGCTGAATAGGCTACAGAGAAAGAAAGACAGGAATTCACATATTTGTTAACTTTCAAAACACATGGAGAACTATTTCTATTAAATTGGACTAGATTTATAACACCTACCCTTTATAATGCAAAAGGCAAGTCCAACTATACACCAGGCCTCCTCTGAACTGCCTGTATTTCTATTCTGTTTGAGTTATTTTTCTCCATCATATTAGTATTCGTAGTCACAATCTAGTAGGGTATGGGTTAGTGTCAGGGATTCAGTATTTCGAACAGAAAATAGGAAAATGAATCCAATGTGTAGGCCAATATGTGCTACAAAAAAATCTTCCCACTCTCATCCAGAACATTGCCTTGACATTACCTTCGCAATAAGTAAGACACAATTTGAGGAGAAGAGTTAGAAATGCTATGAATACATATGTGGAATGGAAAATGCTCAGGAGTTCACAACCTTGGAGGTGGTAGACTAGTTTCCATGAGTAAGGGACAGGGTAAACACTCCACAAACGTGGAGCTCTGCTGGCCTAAAGACTTCGTGAGAAACTGCCTCTGAGTTTGGGCACTTGAAATGTATGTTTTTGTCAGGATCTTTAGCTTCCTTTGTAGTGAGACCATCAAACCTGGTCTGCATCTAGGTGACCTGGAGGACATGGTTTCTGATTTTCCAATGAACATGAGGCAGAAGTGCTGAATTCTCTCTTTGCAGGTAAACTGTGGCCACTGGGGTCTAAGTGTCTCCCTGTGTGGACTGTGAAGCCATTTGGTCATCCTCCACTTTTCGTGGTGTTTCTTGCTGCTGCACTGGGAGTTTGGAATTTGCTTCAGGAAATACAAGGAGTTCAACTGGGACACAGTGCTGGAGGGAGTTCTGTCACGTGTGGTGGGTCAAGGTCCTAGGAGAATGCACCAGCCAGGCTTCTATCCCACAGAGCTTGCCCCCTTGACCATAGCAACCTGATTCTGAACATTGCCCTGAAACCTCTCCATATAACAAGATGCCTTTACATAGAAGGGTCTGCTCACTGCACCATGTCAGTCACAAGCCATTTGGAAGCCAATGGCAGATCCACATGGCCCCACCACAGATGTTTTATCACACACCTGCACACCACTGCTCTAGGCCCACTACTCAGCAGGCCCCAACTTACTGGCATCTCTGTTTTACACCATTTTCATGAAACCCAGTCAACCAAGGCACTGTCTGGTACACTCATGATCAGCAACAGGACATCCAAAGGTTCTCCAGTGCCACCTGGTCATGGGAATTTCAAAAATGTCATGGTATTTATCTAGCTAGCCATTTTTAAAGGATGAAGTTGGAGGCACTGTGGGTTTCCATTCCTTCAGGAACCATTAAATGGTGAGGAAGCTCATTTCAACGAAAGGTCTGGAGAACTCTCACAAACAAGGCTTCCCAAAGAGTGGCCAAAGGTCACAGGAAGCCAGGCCCATTGAGGTCTACAATGTGAGGTCCACGTGTGTTTGGACTCTCCACGATGGCTGCCAGGTCTTTAAGAATAAAATCATGTGATATCCGGGCTGAGATTCCCAGTGCTCTGTGGAAAGCCAGCCTGGGCCTAGATCTCAGTTTCCAAGGGCGACTCTCATGCGTGGCCTCCTAACATCCCGACACAATTCACGGCAATACTTCTCTGAGGTCAGTTCCAGAACTCAGTCTCCAAGGGGAATCACACCAGAGTTCAAGCCCAGGTGGACCCAGTCATCTCTTCCCACTGCCACACCACAATTCAAACCAAAACACTGCCACATGGCCCTCATCTTCTTCCATATAGACACTCATCATAACCTCTGGCTGGAGGTTTCCATGAGGGGCACAGCCCAAGACAGTGTCCACAATAAGCTCCCTTGCCTCTCATTTGCCTAATGTCAGGGTGGACTGGACACCCATCCTGTGAACCTGGAGTGATCAAATAGGCCTGCCTTTAATACTGCTCTACTTCTCCAATTGGAGGCCTACTGACTGCAGGGTATAGATTGTTTGTGTGAACTGGAGTCATGAGAAAACCCAAGCACCTATGGGCTAGCCTCTGCATGGCTTTGAAGGACTCATTTGACACAAAGGATCCCTATTCTCACTTGATGGAGGTCAGGAACCTTACAGAGGAAGGTGAGAGACCTCATCCAGGATGACTGCTTTTGTGCCAATTTGGCTTTGGATGCACACATGGGATCTTTCTTTGGATCCATCAGGGGCTGACAATCAAAGCCACAGCCTCACACAGGGCCAGGAGGCTGATTCAGACACATCCCTTTGCAAAGCAATTAAGCAAAGAGCCACAGGTGATGCCCATTCATTTCCATTTCAAAACTGTTTTCTTCAGGCTTTACAATGGGGTGCCCTGAGGAAAAGGCCTTCCTGACATTCAGGGCAACAGAACAATAGGTAAGCCAAAGGCCCAAAGCAGGCTTTCTCCAGGGAGACTTTACTGGTCACACTGATATCTGAGTTTTCTGAGATGCTCACCATTCCTTTCAACTATCCAGTACATGGCCATGCCACCGAGCTTGGAGGTGGTAAATATCTTGGACACAAAACCATGAGCCTATTCTGGAGAGTGGCCAGAATTCAGGAAGAAAACAGGAACTTAGGAAGATAGTAGGTGTTGCCCATCCATAAGGCAAGCCGCAGTCCATTCATAAATTGGGCAGGATGAATGCTGGGAAGCTTTCTACTAGACAGGACACATCCATTGATGCATTCTCTTTTTTAATGTCTACAACCAGGGACACAGTGGGATGCACAAACATAGAAACACTCGCCTTGTCAAAAGCCTTACTAGAAACAGTCCACTCCAAACCAAACAAACCGCCTTTCCTACCTATTCTCAGAACCTGAGACCAAACCACAAACTCACACCCACACCCACAAAGGCACCTCCTTCCAAGTTGGTCTGTGACTACCCGGAGTGTTGTCTGACTGGTGGGCCATACTATGTTCCCCCAAAAGGGCCTGTCCTGTCTCACATCTGGCCTCCTTGGCCAACTCTGTGAAGTTGTCAGGAGCCAGCGGTGAGCCACTACCTGCTTTCTCAGGAAAGGCCCCTTGGCAGAGCTTTCCTGGCATTTGGCCATCCTCACATCAGTGGGTACCAAGAAAGACTGACTCTGTCCTTGGGAAATCCAAACAAGTGAGCCCACTGGGACTGGGACTGGGACTGGCTCTGGGTGCCTGTCTTCCTGGATCCCAAGTTCAGAGAGTTCCATCACCAAGGAAGTGAGGTGAGGTCACTTCCTTCAGGAACTGAATGAGGTCACTGCCTTGGCAACCACTGTGTCCTAACAGTTGCTTCCAAGGCTCCCATGAGATGGAGGCTGCCCCTCCTTCCTGTGACACTTTCACAAGTTAGAATGGAATATCAACCACAGGCACCAAGGAACAGCTCTCCACACAGGCCTGCTTTGGTCCATCTTGTCTACATTAAGAAGAGAGAGGCTCATTCAGACACATCCCTTCATCCTGACCAGGTTGATTGCCATGGAAGATGACTTCTGCTCTCTCAGGTCCTTCATAGCTGCCTACATCTTCTCCAGGTATCATTTCTGCATGGACCTTTGAGGGTCTCAGCAGGTGGAAGATCCCCCACATTCCTGTATTGTAAGACCCACTCTGTCCCTGCTCTTCTGTAAAGTTAGATTGAGGGAAGAGTGTATGGTTAGTGTTAAGAACCTGTTTGATTTGGGTGAGGAATCACTCTGCTGGATGAAGAATGGTATTGGGAACCTGCGATATTTATAATAATATATAGGTGAAATATATGTATGAAAACAGAAATCCAAGTAAGATTTGAAGGCCAGAAGGGCATGGGGCCCTTGATTGGGATACTTAGCTTTGAATGACTTTCTGCACAGATGTCTCAGATAAATCGATATACAATGGCATAGGACCTTGTACCTTGGATGATTGAATGTAGAAGAGAACATCCAGTCAAAAAGGGATAGTAGGTAGGATTAGGAAGATAGTTGGTAAGTTTTGGAAGAAGAGTGAGTATACAATTTGGACCAAAAGTTCTTTAGCAATAGGGTGTCGGTTAGAGAGTGAATGTAAACGTCAGCACATGTGAAGAGTCAGTCACAATGATGAACTGGGGAACATATGTAGGAAAGCAGATATCAATAGAGACATTAGGAAATCAGGCAAAGTATAAAGTGAGTGAGTGGATTAGACATTTTCAACAGGGTTGAGGTTGAATATATCATCTTAGGAAGAAACAAATGTGTAGTCACCAATAGCATTGACATTTGAGAGCATTAGGCAACCTGGACAAGGATGTTTTTAGTAATCCATGCTCACTTTCCAATGAGGCTTTGGTGCAATCATAAGTGTGACCTTTGCATTTTGTGTCCAGAATATCACTGTGATAAAATGTATATGTAGATCAGGTGACATGAGTGTTTCTTCCACCATTTCTGGGAGTAATATGTTGAAGACATATGAATTAGCCTTTGGGGGTACAAATAGGTGTACCCTGGGTCTATGAATATAGAGATAATGCATGAATAGACCATACTGTGAATAAATAGTATAACAGGTTCCAATTTAAATAATGGATTGCATTGATATCTGAAAATATATAGGAAATCTAATATTGATACACAACCATTCATTCTAACCAGTTATACATCTAATGGTGATATTGGGGTTACGGTTTACCATGAAGGGGGTGTGAGTTTTGCTTCACAAGGGATTATGGAAATGGAAAAGAATGTGTTTGGAAAGAAGTCTCATGAAAAGACCAGTCAAGAAACGTGGAGGAATACATGTGTTCTGAAGCAGGAAGTGATTGAAAGGGAAATAAATGCCTAGAAATTTGTGAACTTGAGGATGAAATACATATCCTATGATGTGCATCAACTGAAGAAATAGTAATGTACCAGTGTTGAATAAAAATGAACGTCTAAACACACATCATGTCCCATAGGAATCTACTTGCATTCATGTTAAACTGGGTCAGTTACTGTAGAAATATTAGGATTTCAGCACTAGGAAACAAATATGTATTTCAGGTGGATGACTATTTCTGAGAATAATCTTGTGAAAAGTTGATTATAAATCCACATATATGAACATGAATGAATTTAGGGAGTATATAATATGACACATACATTTCATATTTTGAAAAATCTGGAGAGTGTGTGTATGTGTGTGTATATATATATACACACACACAAAAACACACACACAAACACAGACATTAAAGAGTAGAAATATATATGCCAATCGAAATTCATCATGAAATATTTATCATCCACAGATCCAAAAATATTTATTTTACTGAACATGTATTTATGTATCATGTTGTTCAAGTGGGAAGCTCACCTGGAGGTTGAATTCTCAGTTCCAACAGCGTTTAGGAGGAGTGATCTCTTCTCACAATTTGTATCTGCCAAGTCAGCCACCTCACAAGAATGGACGTGGGATAGGAGGTAGGATTCTATATGTGCATGTAAAAATGCATGTTGCTGAATAGGCTACAGAGAAAGGGAGACAGGAATTCACATATTTGTTAACTTTCAAAACACATGGAGAACTATTTCTATTAAATTGGACTAGATTTATAACACCTACCCTTTATAATGCAAAAGGCAAGTCCAACTATACACCAGGCCTCCTCTGAACTGCCTGTATTTCTATTCTGTTTGAGTTATTTTTCTCCATCATATTAGTATTCGTAGTCACAATCTAGTAGGGTATGGGTTAGTGTCAGGGATTCAGTATTTCGAACGGAAAATAGGAAAATGAATCCAATGTGTAGGCCAATATGTGCTACAAAAAAATCTTCCCACTCTCATCCAGAACATTGACTTGACATTGCCTTCGTAATAAATGAGACACAATTTGAGGAGAAGAGTTAGAAATGCTGTGAATACATATGTGGAATGGAAAATGCTCAGGAGTTCACAACCTTGGAGGTGGTAGACTAGTTTCCATGAGTAAGGGACAGGGTAAACACTCCACAAACGTGGAGCTCTGCTGGCCTAAAGACTTCGTGAGAAACTGCCTCTGAGTTTGGGCACTTGAAATGTATGTTGTTGTCAGGAGCTTTAGCTTCCTTTGTAGTGAGACCATCAAACCTGGTCTGCATCTAGGTGACCTGGAGGACATGGTTTCTGATTTTCCAATGAACATGAGGCAGAAGTGCTGAATTCTCTCTTTGCAGGTAAACTGTGGCCACTGGGGTCTAAGTGTCTCCCTGTGTGGACTGTGAAGCCATTTGGTCATCCTCCACTTTTCGTGGTGTTTCTTGCTGCTGCACTGGGAGTTTGGAATTTGCTTCAGGAAATACAAGGAGTTCAACTGGGACACAGTGCTGGAGGGAGTTCTGTCACGTGTGGTGGGTCAAGGTCCTAGGAGAATGCACCAGCCAGGCTTCTATCCCACAGAGCTTGCCCCCTTGACCATAGCAACCTGATTCTGAACATTGCCCTGAAACCTCTCCATATAACAAGATGCCTTTACATAGAAGGGTCTGCTCACTGCACCATGTCAGTCACAAGCCATTTGGAAGCCAATGGCAGATCCACATGGCCCCACCACAGATGTTTTATCACACACCTGCACACCACTGCTCTAGGCCCACTACTCAGCAGGCCCCAACTTACTGGCATCTCTGTTTTACACCATTTTCATGAAACCCAGTCAACCAAGGCACTGTCTGGTACACTCATGATCAGCAACAGGACATCCAAAGGTTCTCCAGTGCCACCTGGTCATGGGAATTTCAAAAATGTCATGGTATTTATCTAGCTAGCCATTTTTAAAGGATGAAGTTGGAGGCACTGTGGGTTTCCATTCCTTCAGGAACCATTAAATGGTGAGGAAGCTCATTTCAACGAAAGCTCTGCAGAACTCTCACAAACAAGGCTTCCCAAAGAGTGGCCAAAAGGTCACAGGAAGCCAGGCCCATTTAGGTCTACAATGTGAGGTCCACGTGTGTTTGGACTCTCCACGATGGCTGCCAGGTCTTTAAGAATAAACTCATGTGATATCCGGGCTGAGATTCCCAGTGCTCTGTGGAAAGCCAGCCTGGGCCTAGATCTCAGTTTCCAAGGGCCACTCTCATGCGTGGCCTCCTAACATCCCGACACAATTCACGGCAATACTTCTCTGAGGTCAGTTCCAGAACTCAGTCTCCAAGGGGAATCACACCAGAGTTCAAGCCCAGGTGGACCCAGTCATCACTTCCCACTGCCACACCACAATTCAAACCAAAACACTGCCACATGGCCCTCATCTTCTTCCATATAGACACTCATCATAACCTCTGGCTGGAGGTTTCCATGAGGGGCACAGCCCAAGACAGTGTCCACAATAAGCTCCCTTGCCTCTCATTTGCCTAATGTCAGGGTGGACTGGACACCCATCCTGTGAACCTGGAGTGATCAAATAGGCCTGCCTTTAATACTGCTCTACTTCTCCAATTGGAGGCCTACTGACTGCCGGGTATAGATTGTTTGTGTGAACTGGAGTCATGAGAAAACCCAAGCACCTATGGGCTAGCCTCTGCATGGCTTTGAAGGACTCATTTGACACAAAGGATCCCTATTCTCACTTGATGGAGGTCAGGAACCTTACAGAGGAAGGCGAGAGACCTCATCCAGGATGACTGCTTTTGTGCCAATTTGGCTTTGGATGCACACATGGGATCTTTCTTTGGATCCATCAGGGGCTGACAATCTAAGCCACAGCCTCACACAGGGCCAAGAGGCTGATTCAGACACATCCCTTTGCAAAGCAATTAAGCAAAGAGCCACAGGTGATGTCCATTCATTTCCATTTGAAAACTGTTTTCTTCAGGCTTCACAATGGGGTGCCCTGAGGCAAAGGCCTTCCTGACATTCAGGGCAACAGAACAATAGGTAAGCCAAAGGCCCAAAGCAGGCTTTCTCCAGGGAGACTTTACTGGTCACACTGATATCTGAGTTTTCTGAGATGCTCACCATTCCTTTCAACTATCCAGTACATGGCCATGCCAGCGAGCTTGGAGGTGGTACATATCTTGGACACAAAACCATGAGCCTATTCTGGAGAGTGGCCAGAATTCAGGAAGAAAACAGGAACTTAGGAAGATAGTAGGTGTTGCCCATCCATAAGGCAAGCCACAGTCCATTCATAAATTGGGCAGGATGAATGCTGGGAAGCTTTCTACTAGACAGGACACATCCATTGATGCATTCTCTTTTCTAATGTCTACAACCAGGGACACAGTGGGATGCACAAACATAGAAACACTCGCCTTGTCAAAAGCCTTACTAGAAACAGTCCACTCCAAACCAAACAAACCGCCTTTCCTACCTATTCTCAGAACATGAGACAAAACCACAAACTCACACCCACACCCACAAAGGCACCTCCTTCCAAGTTGGTCTGTGACTACCCGGAGTGTCGTCTGACTGGTGGGCCATACTATGTTCCCCCAAAAGGGCCTGTCCTGTCTCACATCTGGCCTCCTTGGCCAACTCTGTGAAGTAGTCAGGCGCCAGCGGTGAGCCACTACCTGCTTTCTCAGAAAATTCCCCTCGGCAGAGCTTTCCTGGCATTTGGCCATCCTCACATCAGTGGGTACCAAGAAAGACTGACTCTGTCCTTGGTAAATCCAAACAAGTGAGCCCACTGGGACTGGGACTGGGACTGGCTCTGGGTGCCTGGCTTCCTGGATCCCAAGTTCAGAGAGTTCCATCACCAAGGAAGTGAGGTGAGGTCACTTCCTTCAGGAACTGAATGAGGTCACTGCCTTGGCAACCACTGTGTCCTAACAGTTGCTTCCAAGGCTCCCATGAGATGGAGGCTGCCCCTCCTTCCTGTGACACTTTCACAAGTTAGAATGGAATATCAACCACAGGCACCAAGGAACAGCTCTCCACACAGGCCTGCTTTGGTCCATCTTGTCTACATTAAGAAGAGAAAGGCTCATTCAGACACATCCCTTCATCCTGACCAGGTTGTTTGCAATGGAAGATGACTTCTGCTCTCTCAGGTCCTTCATAGCTGCCAACATCTTCTCCAGGTATCATTTCTGCATGGACCTTTTAGGGTCTCAGCAGGTGGAAGATCCCCCACATTCCTGTATTGTAAGACCCACTCTGTCCCTGCTCTTCTGTAAAGTTAGATTGAGGGAAGAGTGTATGGTTAGGGTTAAGAACTTGTTTGATTTGGGTGAGGAAACACTCTGCTGGATGAAGAATGGTATTGGGAACCTGCGATATTTATAATAATATATAGGTGAAATATATGTATGAAAACAGAAATCCAAGTAAGATTTGAAGGCCAGAAGGGCATGGGGCCCTTGATTGGGATACTTAGCTTTGAATGACTTTCTGCACAGATGTCTCAGATAAATCGATATACAATGGCATAGGACCTTGTACCTTGGATGATTGAATGTAGAAGAGAACACCCAGTCAAAAACGGATAGTAGGTAGGATTAGGAAGATAGTTGGTAAGTTTTGGAAGAAGAGTGAGTATACAATTTGGACCAAAAGTTCTTTAGCAATAGGGTGTCGGTTAGAGAGTGAATGTAAACGTCAGCACATGTGAAGAGTCAGTCACAATGATGAACTGGGGAACATATGTAGGAAAGCAGATATCAATAGAGACATTAGGAAATCAGGCAAAGTATAAAGTGAGTGAGTGGATTAGACATTTTCAACAGGGTTGAGGTTGAATATATCATCTTAGGAAGAAACAAATGTGTAGTCACCAATAGCATTGACATTTGACAGCATTAGGCAACCTGGACAAGGATGTTTTTAGTAATCCATGCTCACTTTCCAATGAGGCTTTGGTGCAATCATAAGTGTGACCTTTGCATTTTGTGTCCAGAATATCACTGTGATAAAATGTATATGTAGATCAGGTCACATGAGTGTTTCTTCCAACATTTCTGGGTGTAATATGTTGAAGATATATAAATTAGCATTGGGGGTACAAATAGGTGTACCCTGGGTCTATGAATATAGAGATAATGCATGAATAGACTATACTGTGAATAAATAGTATAACAGGTTCCAATTTAAATAATGGATTGCATTGATATCTGAAAATATATAGGAAATCTAATATTGATACACAACCATTCATTCTAACCAGTTATACATCTAATGGTGATATTGGGGTTATGGTTTACCATGAAGGGGGTGTGTGTTTTGCTTCACAAGGGATTATGGAAATGGAAAAGAATGTGTTTGGAAAGAAGTCTCATGAAAAGACCAGTCAAGAAACGTGGAGGAATACATGTGTTCTGAAGCAGGAAGTGATTGAAAGGGAAATAAATGCCTAGAAATTTGTGAACTTGAGGATGAAATACATATCCTATGATGTGCATCAACTGAAGAAATAGTAATGTACCAGTGTTGAATAAAAATGAACGTCAAAACACACATCATGTCCCATAGGAATCTACTTGCATTCATGTTAAACTGGGTCAGTTACTGTAGAAATATTAGGATTTCAGCACTAGGAAACAAATATGTATTTCAGGTGGATGACTATTTCTGAGAATAATCTTGTGAAAAGTTGATTATAAATCCACATATATGAACATGAATGAATTTAGGGAGTATATAATATGACACATACATTTCATATTTTGAAAAATCTGGAGAGTGTGTGTATGTGTGTGTGTATATATATATATATATATATATATATATATATATACACAAAAAAAACACACACACAAACACAGACATTAAAGAGTAGAAATATATATGCCAATCGAAATTCATCATGAAATATTTATCATCCACAGATCCAAAAATATTTATTTTACTGAACATGTATTTATGTATCATGTTGTTCAAGTGGGAAGCTCACCTGGAGGTTGAATTCTCAGTTCCAACAGCGTTTAGGAGGAGTGATCTCTTCTCACAATTTGTATCTGCCAAGTCAGCCACCTCACAAGAATGGACGTGGGATAGGAGGTAGGATTCTATATGTGCATGTAAAAATGCATGTTGCTGAATAGGCTACAGAGAAAGGGAGACAGGAATTCACATATTTGTTAACTTTCAAAACACATGGAGAACTATTTCTATTAAATTGGACTAGATTTATAACACCTACCATTTATAATGCAAAAGGCAAGTCCAACTATACACCAGGCCTCCTCTGAACTGCCTGTATTTCTATTCTGTTTGAGTTATTATTCTCCATCATATTAGTATTCGTAGTCACAATCTAGTAGGGTATGGGTTAGTGTCAGGGATTCAGTATTTCGAACGGAAAATAGGAAAATGAATCCAATGTGTAGGCCAATATGTGCTACAAAAAAATCTTCCCACTCTCATCCAGAACATTGCCTTGACATTACCTTCACAATAAATAAGACACAATTTGAGGAGAAGAGTTAGAAATGCTGTGAATACATATGTGGAAGGGAAAATGCTCAGGAGTTCAAAACCTTGGAGGTGGTAGACTAGTTTCCATGAGTAAGGGACAGGGTAAACACTCCACAAACGTGGAGCTCTGCTGGCCTAAAGACTTCGTGAGAAACTGCCTCTGAGTTTGGGCACTTGAAATGTATGTTGTTGTCAGGAGCTTTAGCTTCCTTTGTAGTGAGACCATCAAACCTGGTCTGCATCTAGGTGACCTGGAGGACATGGTTTCTGATTTTCCAATGAACATGAGGCAGAAGTGCTGAATTCTCTCTTTGCAGGTAAACTGTGGCCACTGGGGTCTAAGTGTCTCCCTGTGTGGACTGTGAAGCCATTTGGTCATCCTCCACTTTTCGTGGTGTTTCTTGCTGCTGCACTGGGAGTTTGGAATTTGCTTCAGGAAATACAAGGAGTTCAACTGGGACACAGTGCTGGAGGGAGTTCTGTCACGTGTGGTGGGTCAAGGTCCTAGGAGAATGCACCAGCCAGGCTTCTATCCCACAGAGCTTGCCCCCTTGACCATAGCAACCTGATTCTGAACATTGCCCTGAAACCTCTCCATATAACAAGATGCCTTTACATAGAAGGGTCTGCTCACTGCACCATGTCAGTCACAAGCCATTTGGAAGCCAATGGCAGATCCACATGGCCCCACCACAGATGTTTTATCACACACCTGCACACCACTGCTCTAGGCCCACTACTCAGCTGGCCCCAACTTACTGGCATCTCTGTTTTACACCATTTTCATGAAACCCAGTCAATCAAGGCACTGTCTGGTACACTCATGATCAGCAACAGGACATCCAAAGGTTCTCCAGTGCCACCTGGTCATGGGAATTTCAAAAATGTCATGGTATTTATCTAGCTAGCCATTTTTAAAGGATGAAGTTGGAGGCACTGTGGGTTTCCATTCCTTCAGGAACCATTAAATGGTGAGGAAGCTCATTTCAACGAAAGCTCTGGAGAACTCTCACAAACAAGGCTTCCAAAAGAGTGGCCAAAAGGTCACAGGCAGCCAGGCCCATTGAGGTCTACAATGTGTGGTCCACGTGTGTTTGGACTCTCCATGATGGCTGCCAGGTCTTTAAGAATAAAATCATGTGCTATCCGGGCTGAGATTCCCAGTGCTCTGTGGAAAGCCAGCCTGGGCCTAGATCTCAGTTTCCAAGGGCCACTCTCATGCGTGGCCTCCTAACATCCCGACACAATTCACGGCAATACTTCTCTGAGGTCAGTTCCAGAACTCAGTCTCCAAGGGGAATCACACCAGAGTTCAAGCCCAGGTGGACCCAGTCATCTCTTCCCACTGCCACACCACAATTCAAACCAAAACACTGCCACATGGCCCTCATCTTCTTCCATATAGACACTCATCATAACCTCTGGCTGGAGGTTTCCATGAGGGGCACAGCCCAAGACAGTGTCCACAATAAGCTCCCTTGCCTCTCATTTGCCTAATGTCAGGGTGGACTGGACACCCATCCTGTGAACCTGGAGTGATCAAATAGGCCTGCCTTTAATACTGCTCTACTTCTCCAATTGGAGGCCTACTGACTGCCGGGTATAGATTGTTTGTGTGAACTGGAGTCATGAGAAAACCCAAGCACCTATGGGCTAGCCTCTGCATGGCTTTGAAGGACTCATTTGACACAAAGGATCCCTATTCTCACTTGATGGAGGTCAGGAACCTTACAGAGGAAGGCGAGAGACCTCATCCAGGATGACTGCTTTTGTGCCAATTTGGCTTTGGATGCACACATGGGATCTTTCTTTGGATCCATCAGGGGCTGACAATCTAAGCCACAGCCTCACACAGGGCCAAGAGGCTGATTCAGACACATCCCTTTGCAAAGCAATTAAGCAAAGAGCCACAGGTGATGCCCATTCATTTCCATTTGAAAACTGTTTTCTTCAGGCTTCACAATGGGGTGCCCTGAGGCAAAGGCCTTCCTGACATTCAGGGCAACAGAACAATAGGTAAGCCAAAGGCCCAAAGCAGGCTTTCTCCAGGGAGACTTTACTGGTCACACTGATATCTGAATTTTCTGAGATGCTCACCATTCCTTTCAACTATCCAGTACATGGCCATGCCACCGAGCTTGGAGGTGGTACATATCTTGGACACAAAACCATGAGCCAATTCTGGAGAGTGGCCAGAATTCAGGAAGAAAACAGGAACTTAGGAAGATAGTAGGTGTTGCCCATCCATAAGGCAAGCCGCAGTCCATTCATAAATTGGGCAGGATGAATGCTGGGAAGCTTTCTACTAGACAGGACACATCCATTGATGCATTCTCTTTTCTAATGTCTACAACCAGGGACACAGTGGGATACACAAACATAGAAACACTCGCCTTGTCAAAAGCCTTACTAGAAACAGTCCACTCCAAACCAAACAAACCGCCTTTCCTACCTATTCTCAGAACATGAGACAAAACCACAAACTCACACCCACACCCACAAAGGCACCTCCTTCCAAGTTGGTCTGTGACTACCCGGAGTGTCGTCTGACTGGTGGGCCATACTATGTTCCCCCAAAAGGGCCTGTCCTGTCTCACATCTGGCCTCCTTGGCCAACTCTGTGAAGTTGTCAGGAGCCAGCGGTGAGCCACTACCTGCTTTCTCAGAAAATTCCCCTTGGCAGAGCTTTCCTGGCATTTGGCCATCCTCACATCAGTGGGTACCAAGAAAGACTGACTCTGTCCTTGGGAAATCCAAACAAGTGAGCCCACTGGGACTGGGACTGGGAATGGCTCTGGGTGCCTGGCTTCCAGGATCCCAAGTTCAGAGAGTTCCATCACCAAGGAAGTGAGGTGAGTTCACTTCCTCCAGGAACTGAATGAGGTCACTGCCTTGGCAACCACTGTGTCCTAACATTTGCTTCCAAGGCTCCCATGAGATGGAGGCTGCCCCTCCTTCCTGTGACACTTTCACAAGTTAGAATGGAATATCAACCACAGGCACCAAGGAACAGCTCTCCACACAGGCCTGCTTTGGTCCATCTTGTCTACATTAAGAAGAGAGAGGCTCATTCAGACACATCCCTTCATCCTGACCAGGTTGTTTGCCATGGAAGATGACTTCTGCTCTCTCAGGTCCTTCATAGCTGCCTACATCTTCTCCAGGTATCATTTCTGCATGGACCTTTGAGGTTCTCAGCAGGTGGAAGATCCCCCACATTCCTGTATTGTAAGACCCACTCTGTCCCTGCTCTTCTGTAAAGTTAGATTGAGGGAAGAGTGTATGGTTAGGGTTAAGAACCTGTTTGATTTGGGTGAGGAATCACTCTGCTGGATGAAGAATGGTATTGGGAACCTGTGATATTTATAATAATATATAGGTGAAATATATGTATGAAAACAGAAAACCAAGTAAGATTTGAAGGCCAGAAGGGCATGGGGCCCTTGATTGGGATACTTAGCTTTGAATGACTTTCTGCACAGATGTCTCAGATAAATCGATATACAATGGCATAGGACCTAGTACCTTGGATGATTGAATGTAGAAGAGAACATCCAGTCAAAAAGGGATAGTAGGTAGGATTAGGAAGATAGTTGGTAAGTTTTGGAAGAAGAGTGAGTATACAATTTGGACCAAAAGTTCTTTAGCAATGGGGTGTCGGTTAGGGAGTGAATGTAAACGTCAGCACATGTGAAGAGTCAGTCACAATGATGAACTGGGGAACATATGTAGGAAAGCAGATATCAATAGAGACATTAGGAAATCAGGCAAAGTATAAAGTGAGTGAGTGGATTAGACATTTTCAACAGGGTTGAGGTTGAATATATCATCTTAGGAAGAAACAAATGTGTAGTCACCAATAGCATTGACATTTGACAGCATTAGGCAACCTGGACAAGAATGTTTTTAGTAATCCATGCTCACTTTCCAATGAGGCTTTGGTGCAATCATAAGTGTGACCTTTGCATTTTGTGTCCAGAATATCACTGTGATAAAATGTATATGTAGATCAGGTGACATGAGTGTTTCTTCCACCATTTCTGGGAGTAATATGTTGAAGACATATAAATTAGCCTTTGGGTGTAAAAATAGGTGTACCCTGGGTCTATGAATATAGAGATAATGCATGAATAGACCATACTGTGAATAAATAGTATAACAGGTTCCAATTTAAATAATGGATTGCATTGATATCTGAAAATATATAGGAAATCTATTATTGATACACAACCATTCATTCTAACCAGTCATACATCTAATGGTGATATTGGGGTTATGGTTTACCATGAAGGGGGTGTGAGTTTTGCTTCACAAGGGATTATGGAAATGGAAAAGCATGTGTTTGGAAAGAAGTCTCATGAAAAGACCAGTCAAGAAACGTGGAGGAATACATGTGTTCTGAAGCAGGAAGTGATTGAAAGGGAAATAAATGCCTAGAAATTTGTGAACTTGAGGATGAAATACATATCCTATGATGTGCATCAACTGAAGAAATAGTAATGTACCAGTGTTGAATAAAAATGAATGTCAAAATACACATCATGTCCCATAGGAATCTACTTGCATTCATGTTAAACTGGGTCAGTTACTGTAGAAATATTAGGATTTCAGCACTAGGAAACAAATATGTATTTCAGGTGGATGACTATTTCTGAGAATAATTTGTGAAAAGTTGATTATAAATCCACATATATGAACATGAAAAATTTAGGGAGTATATAATATGACACATACATTTCATATTTTGAAAAATCTGGAGAGTGTGTGTATGTGTGTATATATATATATATATATATATATATATATATATATATATATATACAAAAAAAACACACACACAAACACAGACATTAAAGGGTAGAAATATATATGCCAATCGAAATTCATCATGAAATATTTATCATCCACAGATCCAAAAATATTTATTTTACTGAACATGTATTTATGTATCATGTTGTTCAAGTGGGAAGCTCACCTGGAAGTTGAATTTTCAGTTCCAACAGCGTTTAGGAAGAGTGATCTCTTCTCACAATTTGTATCTGCCAAGTCAGCCACCTCACAAGAATGGACGTGGGATAGGAGGTAAGATTCTATATGTGCATGTAAAAATGCATGTTGCTGAATAGGCTACAGAGAAAGGGAGACAGGAATTCACATATTTGTTAACTTTCAAAACACATGGAGAACTATTTCTATTAAATTGGACTAGATTTATAACACCTACCCTTTATAATGCCAAAGGCCAGTCCAACTATACACCAGGCCTCCTCTGAACTGCCTATATTTCTATTCTGTTTGAGTTATTTTTCTCCATCATATTAGTATTCGTATTCACAATCTAGTATGGGTTAGTGTCAGGGATTCAGTATTTCGAACGGAAAATAGGAAAATGAATCCAATGTGTAGGCCAATATGTGCTACAAAAAAATCTTCCCACTCTCATCCAGAACATTGCCTTGACATTACCTTCACAATAAATAAGACACAATTTGAGGAGAAGAGTTAGAAATGCTGTGAATACATATGTGGAAGGGAAAATGCTCAGGAGTTCACAACCTTGGAGGTGGTAGACTAGTTTCCATGAGTAAGGGACTGGGTAAACACTCCACAAACGTGGAGCTCTGCTGGCCTAAAACTTCGTGAGAAACTGCCTCTGAGGTTGGGCACTTGAAATGTATGTTGTTGTCAGGAGCTTTAGCTTCTTTGTAGTGAGGCCATCAAACCTGGTCTGCATCTATGTGACCTAGAGGACATGGTTTCTGATTTTCCAATGAACATGAGGCAGAAGTGCTGAATTCTCTCTTTGCAGGTAAACTGTGGCCACTGGGGTCTAAGTGTCTCCCTGTGTGGACTGTGAAGCCATTTGGTCATCCTCCACTTTTCGTGGTGTTTCTTGCTGCTGCACTGGGAGTTTGGAATTTGCTTCAGGAAATACAAGGAGTTCAACTGGGACACAGTGCTGGAGGGAGTTCTGTCACGTGTGGTGGGTCAAGGTCCTAGGAGAATGCACCAGCCAGGCTTCTATCCCACAGAGCTTGCCCCCTTGACCATAGCAACCTGATTCTGAACATTGCCCTGAAACCTCTCCATATAACAAGATGCCTTTTCATAGAAGGGTCTGCTCACTGCACCATGTCAGTCACAAGCCATTTGGAAGCCAATGGCAGATCCACATGGCCCCACCACAGATGTTTTATCACACACCTGCACACCACTGCTCTAGGCCCACTACTCAGCAAGCCCCAACTTACTGGCATCTCTGTTTTACACCATTTTCATGAAACCCAGTCAATCAAGGCACTGTCTGGTACACTCATGATCAGCAACAGGACATCCAGAGGTTCTCCAGTGCCACCTGGTCATGGGAATTTCAAAAATGTCATGGTATTTATCTAGCTAGCCATTGTTAAAGGATGAAGTTGGAGGCGCTGTGGGTTTCCATTTCTTCAGGAACCATTAAATGGTGAGGAAGCTCATTTCAACGAAAACTCTGGAGAACTCTCCCAAACAAGGCTTCCCAATGAGTGGCCAAAAGGTCACAGGAAGCCAGGCCCATTGAGGTTTACAATGTGTGGTCCACGTGTGTTTGGACTCTCCATGATGGCTGCCAGGTCTTTAAGAATAAAATCATGTGCTATCCGGGCTGAGATTCCCAGTGCTCTGTGGAAAGCCAGCCTGGGCCTAGATCTCAGTTTCCAAGGGCGACTCTCATGCGTGGCCTCCTAACATCCCGACACAATTCACGGCAATACTTCTCTGAGGTCAGTTCCAGAACTCAGTCTCCAAGGGGAATCACACCAGAGTTCAAGCCCAGGTGGACCCAGTCATCTCTGCCCACTGCCACACCACAATTCAAACCAAAACACTGCCACATGGCCCTCATCTTCTTCCATATAGACACTCATCATAACCTCTGGCTGGAGGTTTCCATGAGGGGCACAGCCCAAGACAGTGTCCACAATAAGCTCCCTTGCCTCTCATTTGCCTAATGTCAGGGTGGACTGGACACCCATCCTGTGAACCTGGAGTGATCAAATAGGCCTGCCTTTAATACTGCTCTACTTCTCCAATTGGAGGCCTACTGACTGCCGGGTATAGATTGTTTGTGTGAACTGGAGTCATGAGAAAACCCAAGCACCTATGGGCTAGCCTCTGCATGGCTTTGAAGGACTCATTTGACACAAAGGATCCCTATTCTCACTTGATGGAGGTCAGGAACCTTACAGAGGAAGGCGAGAGACCTCATCCAGGATGACTGCTTTTGTGCCAATTTGGCTTTGGATGCACACATGGGATCTTTCTTTGGATCCATCAGGGGCTGACAATCTAAGCCACAGCCTCACACAGGGCCAAGAGGCTGATTCAGACACATCCCTTTGCAAAGCAATTAAGCAAAGAGCCACAGGTGATGCCCATTCATTTCCATTTGAAAACTGTTTTCTTCAGGCTTCACAATGGGGTGCCCTGAGGCAAAGGCCTTCCTGACATTCAGGGCAACAGAACAATAGGTAAGCCAAAGGCCCAAAGCAGGCTTTCTCCAGGGAGACTTTACTGGTCACACTGATATCTGAGTTTTCTGAGATGCTCACCATTCCTTTCAACTATCCAGTACATGGCCATGCCACCGAGCTTGGAGGTGGTACATATCTTGGACACAAAACCATGAGCCTATTCTGGAGAGTGGCCAGAATTCAGGAAGAAAACAGGAACTTAGGAAGATAGTAAGTGTTGCCCATCCATAAGGCAAGCCGCAGTCCATTCATAAATTGGGCAGGATGAATGCTGGGAAGCTTTCTACTAGACAGGACACATCCATTGATGCATTCTCTTTTCTAATGTCTACAACCAGGGACACAGTGGGATACACAAACATAGAAACACTCGCCTTGTCAAAAGCCTTACTAGAAACAGTCCACTCCAAACCAAACAAACTGCCTTTCCTACCTATTCTCAGAACATGAGACCAAACCACAAACTCACACCCACACCCACAAAGGCACCTCCTTCCAAGTTGGTCTGTGACTACCCGGAGTGTCGTCTGACTGGTGGGCCATACTATGTTCCCCCAAAAGGGCCTGTCCTGTCTCACATCTGGCCTCCTTGGCCAACTCTGTGAAGTTGTCAGGAGCCAGCGGTGAGCCACTACCTGCTTTCTCAGAAAATTCCCCTTGGCAGAGCTTTCCTGGCATTTGGCCATCCTCACATCAGTGGGTACCAAGAAAGACTGACTCTGTCCTTGGGAAATCCAAACAAGTGAGCCCACTGGGACTGGGACTGGGACTGGCTCTGGGTGCCTGGCTTCCTGGATCCCAAGTTCAGAGAGTTCCATCACCAAGGAAGTGAGGTGAGTTCACTTCCTCCAGGAACTGAATGAGGTCACTGCCTTGGCAACCACTGTGTCCTAACATTTGCTTCCAAGGCTCCCATGAGATGGAGGCTGCCCCTCCTTCCTGTGACACTTTCACAAGTTAGAATGGAATATCAACCACAGGCACCAAGGAACAGCTCTCCACACAGGCCTGCTTTGGTCCATCTTGTCTACATTAAGAAGAGAGAGGCTCATTCAGACACATCCCTTCATCCTGACCAGGTTGTTTGCCATGGAAGATGACTTCTGCTCTCTCAGGTCCTTCATAGCTGCCTACATCTTCTCCAGGTATCATTTCTGCATGGACCTTTGAGGTTCTCAGCAGGTGGAAGATCCCCCACATTCCTGTATTGTAAGACCCACTCTGTCCCTGCTCTTCTGTAAAGTTAGATTGAGGGAAGAGTGTATGGTTAGGGTTAAGAACCTGTTTGATTTGGGTGAGGAATCACTCTGCTGGATGAAGAATGGTATTGGGAACCTGTGATATTTATAATAATATATAGGTGAAATATATGTATGAAAACAGAAAACCAAGTAAGATTTGAATGCCAGAAGGGCATGGGGCCCTTGATTGGGATACTTAGCTTTGAATGACTTTCTGCACAGATGTCTCAGATAAATCGATATACAATGGCATAGGACCTTGTACCTTGGATGATTGAATGTAGAAGAGAACATCCAGTCAAAAAGGGATAGTAGGTAGGATTAGGAAGATAGTTGGTAAGTTTTGGAAGAAGAGTGAGTATACAATTTGGACCAAAAGTTCTTTAGCAATGGGGTGTCGGTTAGGGAGTGAATGTAAACGTCAGCACATGTGAAGAGTCAGTCACAATGATGAACTGGGGAACATATGTAGGAAAGCAGATATCAATAGAGACATTAGGAAATCAGGCAAAGTATAAAGTGAGTGAGTGGATTAGACATTTTCAACAGGGTTGAGGTTGAATATATCATCTTAGGAAGAAACAAATGTGTAGTCACCAATAGCATTGACATTTGACAGCATTAGGCAACCTGGACAAGAATGTTTTTAGTAATCCATGCTCACTTTCCAATGAGGCTTTGGTGCAATCATAAGTGTGACCTTTGCATTTTGTGTCCAGAATATCACTGTGATAAAATGTATATGTAGATCAGGTGACATGAGTGTTTCTTCCACCATTTCTGGGAGTAATATGTTGAAGACATATAAATTAGCCTTTGGGGGTAAAAATAGGTGTACCCTGGGTCTATGAATATAGAGATAATGCATGAATAGACCATACTGTGAATAAATAGTATAAGAGGTTCCAATTTAAATAATGGATTGCATTGATATCTGAAAATATATAGGAAATCTAATATTGATACACAACCATTCATTCTAACCAGTTATACATCTAATGGTGATATTGGGGTTATGGTTTACCATGAAGGGGGTGTGAGTTTTGCTTCACAAGGGATTATGGAAATGGAAAAGAATGTGTTTGGAAAGAAGTCTCATGAAAAGACCAGTCAAGAAACGTGGAGGAATACATGTGTTCTGAAGCAGGAAGTGATTGAAAGGGAAATAAATGCCTAGAAATTTGTGAACTTGAGGATGAAATACATATCCTATGATGTGCATCAACTGAAGAAATAGTAATGTACCAGTGTTGAATAAAAATGAATGTCAAAATACACATCATGTCCCATAGGAATCTACTTGCATTCATGTTAAACTGGGTCAGTTACTGTAGAAATATTAGGATTTCAGCACTAGGAAACAAATATGTATTTCAGGTGGATAACTATTTCTGAGAATAATTTGTGAAAAGTTGATTATAAATCCACATATATGAACATGAAAAATTTAGGGAGTATATAATATGACACATACATTTCATATTTTGAAAAATCTGGAGAGTGTGTGTATGTGTGTGTGTATATATATATATATATATATATATATATATATATATATATATACAAAAAAAAACACACACACAAACACAGACATTAAAGGGTAGAAATATATATGCCAATCGAAATTCATCATGAAATATTTATCATCCACAGATCCAAAAATATTTATTTTACTGAACATGTATTTATGTATCATGTTGTTCAAGTGGGAAGCTCACCTGGAAGTTGAATTTTCAGTTCCAACAGCGTTTAGGAAGAGTGATCTCTTCTCACAATTTGTATCTGCCAAGTCAGCCACCTCACAAGAATGGACGTGGGATAGGAGGTAAGATTCTATATGTGCATGTAAAAATGCATGTTGCTGAATAGGCTACAGAGAAAGGGAGACAGGAATTCACATATTTGTTAACTTTCAAAACACATGGAGAACTATTTCTATTAAATTGGACTAGATTTATAACACCTACCCTTTATAATGCCAAAGGCCAGTCCAACTATACACCAGGCCTCCTCTGAACTGCCTATATTTCTATTCTGTTTGAGTTATTTTTCTCCATCATATTAGTATTCGTATTCACAATCTAGTAGGGAATGGGTTAGTGTCAGGGATTCAGTATTTCGAACGGAAAATAGGAAAATGAATCCAATGTGTAGGCCAATATGTGCTACAAAAAAATCTTCCCACTCTCATCCAGAACATTGCCTTGACATTACCTTCACAATAAATAAGACACAATTTGAGGAGAACTGTTAGAAATGCTGTGAATACATATGTGGAAGGGAAAATGCTCAGGAGTTCACAACCTTGGAGGTGGTAGACTAGTTTCCATGAGTAAGGGACTGGGTAAACACTCCACAAACGTGGAGCTCTGCTGGCCTAAAACTTCGTGAGAAACTGCCTCTGAGGTTGGGCACTTGAAATGTATGTTGTTGTCAGGAGCTTTAGCTTCCTTTGTAGTGAGGCCATCAAACCTGGTCTGCATCTATGTGACCTAGAGGACATGGTTTCTGATTTTCCAATGAACATGAGGCAGAAGTGCTGAATTCTCTCTTTGCAGGTAAACTGTGGCCACTGGGGTCTAAGTGTCTCCCTGTGTGGACTGTGAAGCCATTTGGTCATCCTCCACTTTTCGTGGTGTTTCTTGCTGCTGCACTGGGAGTTTGGAATTTGCTTCAGGAAATACAAGGAGTTCAACTGGGACACAGTGCTGGAGGGAGTTCTGTCACGTGTGGTGGGTCAAGGTCCTAGGAGAATGCACCAGCCAGGCTTCTATCCCACAGAGCTTGCCCCCTTGACCATAGCAACCTGATTCTGAACATTGCCCTGAAACCTCTCCATATAACAAGATGCCTTTTCATAGAAGGGTCTGCTCACTGCACCATGTCAGTCACAAGCCATTTGGAAGCCAATGGCAGATCCACATGGCCCCACCACAGATGTTTTATCACACACCTGCACACCACTGCTCTAGGCCCACTACTCAGCAGGCCCCAACTTACTGGCATCTCTGTTTTACACCATTTTCATGAAACCCAGTCAATCAAGGCACTGTCTGGTACACTCATGATCAGCAACAGGACATCCAAAGGTTCTCCAGTGCCACCTGGTCATGAGAATTTCAAAAATGTCATGGTATTTATCTAGCTAGCCATTGTTAAAGGATGAAGTTGGAGGCGCTGTGGGTTTCCATTTCTTCAGGAACCATTAAATGGTGAGGAAGCTCATTTCAACGAAAACTCTGGAGAACTCTCACAAACAAGGCTTCCCAAAGAGTGGCCAAAAGGTCACAGGAAGCCAGGCCCATTGAGGTCTACAATGTGTGGTCCACGTGTGTTTGGACTCTCCATGATGGCTGCCAGGTCTTTAAGAATAAAATCATGTGCTATCCGGGCTGAGATTCCCAGTGCTCTGTGGAAAGCCAGCCTGGGCCTAGATCTCAGTTTCCAAGGGCGACTCTCATGCGTGGCCTCCTAACATCCCGACACAATTCACGGCAATACTTCTCTGAGGTCAGTTCCAGAACTCAGTCTCCAAGGGGAATCACACCAGAGTTCAAGCCCAGGTGGACCCAGTCATCTCTTCCCACTGCCACACCACAATTCAAACCAAAACACTGCCACATGGCCCTCATCTTCTTCCATATAGACACTCATCATAACCTCTGGCTGGAGGTTTCCATGAGGGGCACAGCCCAAGACAGTGTCCACAATAAGCTCCCTTGCCTCTCATTTGCCTAATGTCAGGGTGGACTGGACACCCATCCTGTGAACCTGGAGTGATCAAATAGGCCTGCCTTTAATACTGCTCTACTTCTCCAATTGGAGGCCTACTGACTGCCGGGTATAGATTGTTTGTGTGAACTGGAGTCATGAGAAAACCCAAGCACCTATGGGCTAGCCTCTGCATGGCTTTGAAGGACTCATTTGACACAAAGGATCCCTATTCTCACTTGATGGAGGTCAGGAACCTTACAGAGGAAGGCGAGAGACCTCATCCAGGATGACTGCTTTTGTGCCAATTTGGCTTTGGATGCACACATGAGATCTTTCTTTGGATCCATCAGGGGCTGACAATCTAAGCCACAGCCTCACACAGGGCCAAGAGGCTGATTCAGACACATCCCTTTGCAAAGCAATTAAGCAAAGAGCCACAGGTGATGCCCATTCATTTCCATTTGAAAACTGTTTTCTTCAGGCTTCACAATGGGGTGCCCTGAGGCAAAGGCCTTCCTGACATTCAGGGCAACAGAACAATAGGTAAGCCAAAGGCCCAAAGCAGGCTTTCTCCAGGGAGACTTTACTGGTCACACTGATATCTGAGTTTTCTGAGATGCTCACCATTCCTTTCAACTATCCAGTACATGGCCATGCCACCGAGCTTGGAGGTGGTACATATCTTGGACACAAAACCATGAGCCTATTCTGGAGAGTGGCCAGAATTCAGGAAGAAAACAGGAACTTAGGAAGATAGTAGGTGTTGCCCATCCATAAGGCAAGCCGCAGTCCATTCATAAATTGGGCAGGATGAATGCTGGGAAGCTTTCTACTAGACAGGACACATCCATTGATGCATTCTCTTTTCTAATGTCTACAACCAGGGACACAGTGGGATACACAAACATAGAAACACTCGCCTTGTCAAAAGCCTTACTAGAAACAGTCCACTCCAAACCAAACAAACTGCCTTTCCTACCTATTCTCAGAACATGAGACAAAACCACAAACTCACACCCACACCCACAAAGGCACCTCCTTCCAAGTTGGTCTGTGACTACCCGGAGTGTCGTCTGACTGGTGGGCCATACTATGTTCCCCCAAAAGGGCCTGTCCTGTCTCACATCTGGCCTCCTTGGCCAACTCTGTGAAGTTGTCAGGAGCCAGCGGTGAGCCACTACCTGCTTTCTCAGAAAATTCCCCTCGGCAGAGCTTTCCTGGCATTTGGCCATCCTCACATCAGTGGGTACCAAGAAAGACTGACTCTGTCCTTGGGAAATCCAAACAAGTGAGCCCACTGGGACTGGGACTGGGACTGGCTCTGGGTGCCTGGCTTCCTGGATCCCAAGTTCAGAGAGTTCCATCACCAAGGAAGTGAGGTGAGGTCACTTCCTCCAGGAACTGAATGAGGTCACTGCCTTGGCAACCACTGTGTCCTAACATTTGCTTCCAAGGCTCCCATGAGATGGAGGCTGCCCCTCCTTCCTGTGACACTTTCACAAGTTAGAATGGAATATCAACCACAGGCACCAAGGAACAGCTCTCCACACAGGCCTGCTTTGGTCCATCTTGTCTACATTAAGAAGAGAGAGGCTCATTCAGACACATCCCTTCATCCTGACCAGGTTGTTTGCCATGGAAGATGACTTCTGCTCTCTCAGGTCCTTCATAGCTGCCTACATCTTCTCCAGGTATCATTTCTGCATGGACCTTTGAGGTTCTCAGCAGGTGGAAGATCCCCCACATTCCTGTATTGTAAGACCCACTCTGTCCCTGCTCTTCTGTAAAGTTAGATTGAGGGAAGAGTGTATGGTTAGGGTTAAGAACCTGTTTGATTTGGGTGAGGAATCACTCTGCTGGATGAAGAATGGTATTGGGAACCTGCGATATTTATAATAATATATAGGTGAAATATATGTATGAAAACAGAAAACCAAGTAAGATTTGAAGGCCAGAAGGGCATGGGGCCCTTGATTGGGATACTTAGCTTTGAATGACTTTCTGCACAGATGTCTCAGATAAATCGATATACAATGGCATAGGACCTTGTACCTTGGATGATTGAATGTAGAAGAGAACATCCAGTCAAAAAGGGATAGTAGGTAGGATTAGGAAGATAGTTGGTAAGTTTTGGAAGAAGAGTGAGTATACAATTTGGACCAAAAGTTCTTTAGCAATGGGGTGTCGGTTAGGGAGTGAATGTAAACGTCAGCACATGTGAAGAGTCAGTCACAATGATGAACTGGGGAACATATGTAGGAAAGCAGATATCAATAGAGACATTAGGAAATCAGGCAAAGTATAAAGTGAGTGAGTGGATTAGACATTTTCAACAGGGTTGAGGTTGAATATATCATCTTAGGAAGAAACAAATGTGTAGTCACCAATAGCATTGACATTTGACAGCATTAGGCAACCTGGACAAGGATGTTTTTAGTAATCCATGCTCACTTTCCAATGAGGCTTTGGTGCAATCATAAGTGTGACCTTTGCATTTTGTGTCCAGAATATCACTGTGATAAAATGTATATGTAGATCAGGTGACATGAGTGTTTCTTCCACCATTTCTGGGAGTAATGTGTTGAAGACATATAAATTAGCCTTTGGGGGTAAAAATAGGTGTACCCTGGGTCTATGAATATAGAGATAATGCATGAATAGACCATACTGTGAATAAATAGTATAACAGGTTCCAATTTAAATAATGGATTGCATTGATATCTGAAAATATATAGGAAATCTAATATTGATACACAACCATTCATTCTAACCAGTTATACATCTAATGGTGATATTGGGGTTATGGTTTACCATGAAGGGGGTGTGAGTTTTGCTTCACAAGGGATTATGGAAATGGAAAAGAATGTGTTTGGAAAGAAGTCTCATGAAAAGACCAGTCAAGAAACGTGGAGGAATACATGTGTTCTGAAGCAGGAAGTGATTGAAAGGGAAATAAATGCCTAGAAATTTGTGAACTTGAGGATGAAATACATATCCTATGATGTGCATCAACTGAAGAAATAGTAATGTACCAGTGTTGAATAAAAATGAATGTCAAAATACACATCATGTCCCATAGGAATCTACTTGCATTCATGTTAAACTGGGTCAGTTACTGTAGAAATATTAGGATTTCAGCACTAGGAAACAAATATGTATTTCAGGTTGATGACTATTTCTGAGAATAATTTGTGAAAAGTTGATTATAAATCCACATATATGAACATGAAAAATTTAGGGAGTATATAATATGACACATACATTTCATATTTTGAAAAATCTGGAGAGTGTGTGTATGTGTGTATATATATATATATATACAAAAAAAAAACACACACACAAACACAGACATTAAAGGGTAGAAATATATATGCCAATCGAAATTCATCATGAAATATTTATCATCCACAGATCCAAAAATATTTATTTTACTGAACATGTATTTATGTATCATGTTGTTCAAGTGGGAAGCTCACCTGGAAGTTGAATTTTCAGTTCCAACAGCGTTTAGGAAGAGTGATCTCTTCTCACAATTTGTATCTGCCAAGTCAGCCACCTCACAAGAATGGACGTGGGATAGGAGGTAAGATTCTATATGTGCATGTAAAAATGCATGTTGCTGAATAGGCTACAGAGAAAGGGAGACAGGAATTCACATATTTGTTAACTTTCAAAACACATGGAGAACTATTTCTATTAAATTGGACTAGATTTATAACACCTACCCTTTATAATGCCAAAGGCCAGTCCAACTATACACCAGGCCTCCTCTGAACTGCCTATATTTCTATTCTGTTTGAGTTATTTTTCTCCATCATATTAGTATTCGTATTCACAATCTAGTAGGGTATGGGTTAGTGTCAGGATTCAGTATTTCGAACGGAAAATAGGAAAATGAATCCAATGTGTAGGCCAATATGTGCTACAAAAAAATCTTCCCACTCTCATCCAGAACATTGCCTTGACATTACCTTCACAATAAATAAGACACAATTTGAGGAGAAGAGTTAGAAATGCTGTGAATACATATGTGGAAGGGAAAATGCTCAGGAGTTCACAACCTTGGAGGTGGTAGACTAGTTTCCATGAGTAAGGGACTGGGTAAACACTCCACAAACGTGGAGCTCTGCTGGCCTAAAACTTCGTGAGAAACTGCCTCTGAGTTTGGGCACTTGAAATGTATGTTGTTGTCAGGAGCTTTAGCTTCCTTTGTAGTGAGGCCATCAAACCTGGTCTGCATCTATGTGACCTAGAGGACATGGTTTCTGATTTTCCAATGAACATGAGGCAGAAGTGCTGAATTCTCTCTTTGCAGGTAAACTGTGGCCACTGGGGTCTAAGTGTCTCCCTGTGTGGACTGTGAAGCCATTTGGTCATCCTCCACTTTTCGTGGTGTTTCTTGCTGCTGCACTGGGAGTTTGGAATTTGCTTCAGGAAATACAAGGAGTTCAACTGGGACACAGTGCTGGAGGGAGTTCTGTCACGTGTGGTGGGTCAAGGTCCTAGGAGAATGCACCAGCCAGGCTTCTATCCCACAGAGCTTGCCCCCTTGACCATAGCAACCTGATTCTGAACATTGCCCTGAAACCTCTCCATATAACAAGATGCCTTTTCATAGAAGGGTCTGCTCACTGCACCATGTCAGTCACAAGCCATTTGGAAGCCAATGGCAGATCCACATGGCCCCACCACAGATGTTTTATCACACACCTGCACACCACTGCTCTAGGCCCACTACTCAGCAGGCCCCAACTTACTGGCATCTCTGTTTTACACCATTTTCATGAAACCCAGTCAATCAAGGCACTGTCTGGTACACTCATGATCAGCAACAGGACATCCAAAGGTTCTCCAGTGCCACCTGGTCATGGGAATTTCAAAAATGTCATGGTATTTATCTAGCTAGCCATTGTTAAAGGATGAAGTTGGAGGCGCTGTGGGTTTCCATTTCTTCAGGAACCATTAAATGGTGAGGAAGCTCATTTCAACGAAAACTCTGGAGAACTCTCACAAACAAGGCTTCCCAAAGAGTGGCCAAAAGGTCACAGGAAGCCAGGCCCATTGAGGTTTACAATGTGTGGTCCACGTGTGTTTGGACTCTCCATGATGGCTGCCAGGTCTTTAAGAATAAAATCATGTGCTATCCGGGCTGAGATTCCCAGTGCTCTGTGGAAAGCCAGCCTGGGCCTAGATCTCAGTTTCCAAGGGCGACTCTCATGCGTGGCCTCCTAACATCCCGACACAATTCACGGCAATACTTCTCTGAGGTCAGTTCCAGAACTCAGTCTCCAAGGGGAATCACACCAGAGTTCAAGCCCAGGTGGACCCAGTCATCTCTTCCCACTGCCACACCACAATTCAAACCAAAACACTGCCACATGGCCCTCATCTTCTTCCATATAGACACTCATCATAACCTCTGGCTGGAGGTTTCCATGAGGGGCACAGCCCAAGACAGTGTCCACAATAAGCTCCCTTGCCTCTCATTTGCCTAATGTCAGGGTGGACTGGACACCCATCCTGTGAACCTGGAGTGATCAAATAGGCCTGCCTTTAATACTGCTCTACTTCTCCAATTGGAGGCCTACTGACTGCCGGGTATAGATTGTTTGTGTGAACTGGAGTCATGAGAAAACCCAAGCACCTATGGGCTAGCCTCTGCATGGCTTTGAAGGACTCATTTGACACAAAGGATCCCTATTCTCACTTGATGGAGGTCAGGAACCTTACAGAGGAAGGCGAGAGACCTCATCCAGGATGACTGCTTTTGTGCCAATTTGGCTTTGGATGCACACATGGGATCTTTCTTTGGATCCATCAGGGGCTGACAATCTAAGCCACAGCCTCACACAGGGCCAAGAGGCTGATTCAGACACATCCCTTTGCAAAGCAATTAAGCAAAGAGCCACAGGTGATGCCCATTCATTTCCATTTGAAAACTGTTTTCTTCAGGCTTCACAATGGGGTGCCCTGAGGCAAAGGCCTTCCTGACATTCAGGGCAACAGAACAATAGGTAAGCCAAAGGCCCAAAGCAGGCTTTCTCCAGGGAGACTTTACTGGTCACACTGATATCTGAGTTTTCTGAGATGCTCACCATTCCTTTCAACTATCCAGTACATGGCCATGCCACCGAGCTTGGAGGTGGTACATATCTTGGACACAAAACCATGAGCCTATTCTGGAGAGTGGCCAGAATTCAGGAAGAAAACAGGAACTTAGGAAGATAGTAGGTGTTGCCCATCCATAAGGCAAGCCGCAGTCCATTCATAAATTGGGCAGGATGAATGCTGGGAAGCTTTCTACTAGACAGGACACATCCATTGATGCATTCTCTTTTCTAATGTCTACAACCAGGGACACAGTGGGATACACAAACATAGAAACACTCGCCTTGTCAAAAGCCTTACTAGAAACAGTCCACTCCAAACCAAACAAACTGCCTTTCCTACCTATTCTCAGAACATGAGACCAAACCACAAACTCACACCCACACCCACAAAGGCACCTCCTTCCAAGTTGGTCTGTGACTACCCGGAGTGTCGTCTGACTGGTGGGCCATACTATGTTCCCCCAAAAGGGCCTGTCCTGTCTCACATCTGGCCTCCTTGGCCAACTCTGTGAAGTTGTCAGGAGCCAGCGGTGAGCCACTACCTGCTTTCTCAGAAAATTCCCCTCGGCAGAGCTTTCCTGGCATTTGGCCATCCTCACATCAGTGGGTACCAAGAAAGACTGACTCTGTCCTTGGGAAATCCAAACAAGTGAGCCCACTGGGACTGGGACTGGGACTGGCTCTGGGTGCCTGGCTTCCTGGATCCCAAGTTCAGAGAGTTCCATCACCAAGGAAGTGAGGTGAGGTCACTTCCTCCAGGAACTGAATGAGGTCACTGCCTTGGCAACCACTGTGTCCTAACATTTGCTTCCAAGGCTCCCATGAGATGGAGGCTGCCCCTCCTTCCTGTGACACTTTCACAAGTTAGAATGGAATATCAACCACAGGCACCAAGGAACAGCTCTCCACACAGGCCTGCTTTGGTCCATCTTGTCTACATTAAGAAGAGAGAGGCTCATTCAGACACATCCCTTCATCCTGACCAGGTTGTTTGCCATGGAAGATGACTTCTGCTCTCTCAGGTCCTTCATAGCTGCCTACATCTTCTCCAGGTATCATTTCTGCATGGACCTTTGAGGTTCTCAGCAGGTGGAAGATCCCCCACATTCCTGTATTGTAAGACCCACTCTGTCCCTGCTCTTCTGTAAAGTTAGATTGAGGGAAGAGTGTATGGTTAGGGTTAAGAACCTGTTTGATTTGGGTGAGGAATCACTCTGCTGGATGAAGAATGGTATTGGGAACCTGCGATATTTATAATAATATATAGGTGAAATATATGTATGAAAACAGAAAACCAAGTAAGATTTGAAGGCCAGAAGGGCATGGGGCCCTTGATTGGGATACTTAGCTTTGAATGACTTTCTGCACAGATGTCTCAGATAAATCGATATACAATGGCATAGGACCTTGTACCTTGGATGATTGAATGTAGAAGAGAACATCCAGTCAAAAAGGGATAGTAGGTAGGATTAGGAAGATAGTTGGTAAGTTTTGGAAGAAGAGTGAGTATACAATTTGGACCAAAAGTTCTTTAGCAATGGGGTGTCGGTTAGGGAGTGAATGTAAACGTCAGCACATGTGAAGAGTCAGTCACAATGATGAACTGGGGAACATATGTAGGAAAGCAGATATCAATAGAGACATTAGGAAATCAGGCAAAGTATAAAGTGAGTGAGTGGATTAGACATTTTCAACAGGGTTGAGGTTGAATATATCATCTTAGGAAGAAACAAATGTGTAGTCACCAATAGCATTGACATTTGACAGCATTAGGCAACCTGGACAAGGATGTTTTTAGTAATCCATGCTCACTTTCCAATGAGGCTTTGGTGCAATCATAAGTGTGACCTTTGCATTTTGTGTCCAGAATATCACTGTGATAAAATGTATATGTAGATCAGGTGACATGAGTGTTTCTTCCACCATTTCTGGGAGTAATATGTTGAAGACATATAAATTAGCCTTTGGGGGTAAAAATAGGTGTACCCTGGGTCTATGAATATAGAGATAATGCATGAATAGACCATACTGTGAATAAATAGTATAACAGGTTCCAATTTAAATAATGGATTGCATTGATATCTGAAAATATATAGGAAATCTAATATTGATACACAACCATTCATTCTAACCAGTTATACATCTAATGGTGATATTGGGGTTATGGTTTACCATGAAGGGGGTGTGAGTTTTGCTTCACAAGGGATTATGGAAATGGAAAAGAATGTGTTTGGAAAGAAGTCTCATGAAAAGACCAGTCAAGAAACGTGGAGGAATACATGTGTTCTGAAGCAGGAAGTGATTGAAAGGGAAATAAATGCCTAGAAATTTGTGAACTTGAGGATGAAATACATATCCTATGATGTGCATCAACTGAAGAAATAGTAATGTACCAGTGTTGAATAAAAATGAATGTCAAAATACACATCATGTCCCATAGGAATCTACTTGCATTCATGTTAAACTGGGTCAGTTACTGTAGAAATATTAGGATTTCAGCACTAGGAAACAAATATGTATTTCAGGTTGATGACTATTTCTGAGAATAATTTGTGAAAAGTTGATTATAAATCCACATATATGAACATGAAAAATTTAGGGAGTATATAATATGACACATACATTTCATATTTTGAAAAATCTGGAGAGTGTGTGTATGTGTGTATATATATATATATATACAAAAAAAAACACACACACAAACACAGACATTAAAGGGTAGAAATATATATGCCAATCGAAATTCATCATGAAATATTTATCATCCACACATCCAAAAATATTTATTTTACTGAACATGTATTTATGTATCATGTTGTTCAAGTGGGAAGCTCACCTGGAAGTTGAATTTTCAGTTCCAACAGCGTTTAGGAAGAGTGATCTCTTCTCACAATTTGTATCTGCCAAGTCAGCCACCTCACAAGAATGGACGTGGGATAGGAGGTAAGATTCTATATGTGCATGTAAAAATGCATGTTGCTGAATAGGCTACAGAGAAAGGGAGACAGGAATTCACATATTTGTTAACTTTCAAAACACATGGAGAACTATTTCTATTAAATTGGACTAGATTTATAACACCTACCCTTTATAATGCCAAAGGCCAGTCCAACTATACACCAGGCCTCCTCTGAACTGCCTATATTTCTATTCTGTTTGAGTTATTTTTCTCCATCATATTAGTATTCGTATTCACAATCTAGTAGGGTATGGGTTAGTGTCAGGATTCAGTATTTCGAACGGAAAATAGGAAAATGAATCCAATGTGTAGGCCAATATGTGCTACAAAAAAATCTTCCCACTCTCATCCAGAACATTGCCTTGACATTACCTTCACAATAAATAAGACACAATTTGAGGAGAAGAGTTAGAAATGCTGTGAATACATATGTGGAAGGGAAAATGCTCAGGAGTTCACAACCTTGGAGGTGGTAGACTAGTTTCCATGAGTAAGGGACTGGGTAAACACTCCACAAACGTGGAGCTCTGCTGGCCTAAAACTTCGTGAGAAACTGCCTCTGAGTTTGGGCACTTGAAATGTATGTTGTTGTCAGGAGCTTTAGCTTCCTTTGTAGTGAGGCCATCAAACCTGGTCTGCATCTATGTGACCTAGAGGACATGGTTTCTGATTTTCCAATGAACATGAGGCAGAAGTGCTGAATTCTCTCTTTGCAGGTAAACTGTGGCCACTGGGGTCTAAGTGTCTCCCTGTGTGGACTGTGAAGCCATTTGGTCATCCTCCACTTTTCGTGGTGTTTCTTGCTGCTGCACTGGGAGTTTGGAATTTGCTTCAGGAAATACAAGGAGTTCAACTGGGACACAGTGCTGGAGGGAGTTCTGTCACGTGTGGTGGGTCAAGGTCCTAGGAGAATGCACCAGCCAGGCTTCTATCCCACAGAGCTTGCCCCCTTGACCATAGCAACCTGATTCTGAACATTGCCCTGAAACCTCTCCATATAACAAGATGCCTTTTCATAGAAGGGTCTGCTCACTGCACCATGTCAGTCACAAGCCATTTGGAAGCCAATGGCAGATCCACATGGCCCCACCACAGATGTTTTATCACACACCTGCACACCACTGCTCTAGGCCCACTACTCAGCAGGCCCCAACTTACTGGCATCTCTGTTTTACACCATTTTCATGAAACCCAGTCAATCAAGGCACTGTCTGGTACACTCATGATCAGCAACAGGACATCCAAAGGTTCTCCAGTGCCACCTGGTCATGGGAATTTCAAAAATGTCATGGTATTTATCTAGCTAGCCATTGTTAAAGGATGAAGTTGGAGGCGCTGTGGGTTTCCATTTCTTCAGGAACCATTAAATGGTGAGGAAGCTCATTTCAACGAAAACTCTGGAGAACTCTCACAAACAAGGCTTCCCAAAGAGTGGCCAAAAGGTCACAGGAAGCCAGGCCCATTGAGGTTTACAATGTGTGGTCCACGTGTGTTTGGACTCTCCATGATGGCTGCCAGGTCTTTAAGAATAAAATCATGTGCTATCCGGGCTGAGATTCCCAGTGCTCTGTGGAAAGCCAGCCTGGGCCTAGATCTCAGTTTCCAAGGGCGACTCTCATGCGTGGCCTCCTAACATCCCGACACAATTCACGGCAATACTTCTCTGAGGTCAGTTCCAGAACTCAGTCTCCAAGGGGAATCACACCAGAGTTCAAGCCCAGGTGGACCCAGTCATCTCTTCCCACTGCCACACCACAATTCAAACCAAAACACTGCCACATGGCCCTCATCTTCTTCCATATAGACACTCATCATAACCTCTGGCTGGAGGTTTCCATGAGGGGCACAGCCCAAGACAGTGTCCACAATAAGCTCCCTTGCCTCTCATTTGCCTAATGTCAGGGTGGACTGGACACCCATCCTGTGAACCTGGAAGATCAAATAGGCCTGCCTTTAATACTGCTCTACTTCTCCAATTGGAGGCCTACTGACTGCCGGGTATAGATTCTTTGTGTGAACTGGAGTCATGAGAAAACCCAAGCACCTATGGGCTAGCCTCTGCATGGCTTTGAAGGACTCATTTGACACAAAGGATCCCTATTCTCACTTGATGGAGGTCAGGAACCTTACAGAGGAAGGCGAGAGACCTCATCCAGGATGACTGCTTTTGTGCCAATTTGGCTTTGGATGCACACATGGGATCTTTCTTTGGATCCATCAGGGGCTGACAATCTAAGCCACAGCCTCACACAGGGCCAAGAGGCTGATTCAGACACATCCCTTTGCAAAGCAATTAAGCAAAGAGCCACAGGTGATGCCAATTCATTTCCATTTGAAAACTGTTTTCTTCAGGCTTCACAATGGGGTGCCCTGTGGCAAAGGCCTTCCTGACATTCAGGGCAACAGAACAATAGGTAAGCCAAAGGCCCAAAGCAGGCTTTCTCCAGGGAGACTTTACTGGTCACACTGATATCTGAGTTTTCTGAGATGCTCACCATTCCTTTCAACTATCCAGTACATGGCCATGCCACCGAGCTTGGAGGTGGTACATATCTTGGACACAAAACCATGAGCCTATTCTGGAGAGTGGCCAGAATTCAGGAAGAAAACAGGAACTTAGGAAGATAGTAGGTGTTGCCCATCCATAAGGCAAGCCGCAGTCCATTCATAAATTGGGCAGGATGAATGCTGGGAAGCTTTCTACTAGACAGGACACATCCATTGATGCATTCTCTTTTCTAATGTCTACAACCAGGGACACAGTGGGATACACAAACATAGAAACACTCGCCTTGTCAAAAGCCTTACTAGAAACAGTCCACTCCAAACCAAACAAACCGCCTTTCCTACCTATTCTCAGAACATGAGACCAAACCACAAACTCACACCCACACCCACAAAGGCACCTCCTTCCAAGTTGGTCTGTGACTACCCGGAGTGTCGTCTGACTGGTGGGCCATACTATGTTCCCCCAAAAGGGCCTGTCCAGTCTCACATCTGGCCTCCTTGGCCAACTCTGTGAAGTTGTCAGGAGCCAGCGGTGAGCCACTACCTGCTTTCTCAGAAATTTCCCCTCGGCAGAGCTTTCCTGGCATTTGGCCATCCTCACATCAGTGGGTACCAAGAAAGACTGACTCTGTCCTTGGGAAATCCAAACAAGTGAGCCCACTGGGACTGGGACTGGGACTGGCTCTGGGTGCCTGGCTTCCTGGATCCCAAGTTCAGAGAGTTCCATCACCAAGGAAGTGAGGTGAGGTCACTTCCTCCAGGAACTGAATGAGGTCACTGCCTTGGCAACCACTGTGTCCTAACAGTTGCTTCCAAGGCTCCCATGAGATGGAGGCTGCCCCTCCTTCCTGTGACACTTTCACAAGTTAGAATGGAATATCAACCACAGGCACCAAGGAACAGCTCTCCACACAGGCCTGCTTTGGTCCATCTTGTCTACATTAAGAAGAGAGAGGCTCATTCAGACACATCCCTTCATCCTGACCAGGTTGTTTGCCATGGAAGATGACTTCTGCTCTCTCACGTCCTTCATAGCTGCCTACATCTTCTCCAGGGATCATTTCTGCATGGACCTTTGAGGTTCTCAGCAGGTGGAAGATCCCCCACATTCCTGTATTGTAAGACCCACTCTGTCCCTGCTCTTCTGTAAAGTTAGATTGAGGGAAGAGTGTATGGTTAGGGTTAAGAACCTGTTTGATTTGGGTGAGGAATCACTCTGCTGGATGAAGAATGGTATTGGGAACCTGCGATATTTATAATAATATATAGGTGAAATATATGTATGAAAACAGAAAACCAAGTAAGATTTGAAGGCCAGAAGGGCATGGGGCCCTTGATTGGGATACTTAGCTTTGAATGACTTTCTGCACAGATGTCTCAGATAAATCGATATACAATGGCATAGGACCTTGTACCTTGGATGATTGAATGTAGAAGAGAACATCCAGTCAAAAAGGGATAGTAGGTAGGATTAGGAAGATAGTTGGTAAGTTTTGGAAGAAGAGTGAGTATACAATTTGGACCAAAAGTTCTTTAGCAATAGGGTGTCGGTTAGAGAGTGAATGTAAACGTCAGCACATGTGTAGAGTCAGTCACAATGATGAACTGGGGAACATATGTAGGAAAGCAGATATCAATAGAGACATTAGGAAATCAGGCAAAGTATAAAGTGAGTGAGTGGATTAGACATTTTCAACAGGGTTGAGGTTGAATATATCATCTTAGGAAGAAACAAATGTGTAGTCACCAATAGCATTGACATTTGAGAGCATTAGGCAACCTGGACAAGGATGTTTTTAGTAATCCATGCTCACTTTCCAATGAGGCTTTGGTGCAGTCATAAGTGTGACCTTTGCATTTTGTGTCCAGAATATCACTGTGATAAAATGTATATGTAGATCAGGTGACATGAGTGTTTCTTCCACCATTTCTGGGAGTAATATGTTGAAGACATTTAAATTAGACTTTGGGGGTACAAATAGGTGTACCCTGGGTCTATGAATATAGAGATAATGCATGAATAGACCATACTGTGAATAAATAGTATAACAGGTTCCAATTTAAATAATGGATTGCATTGATATCTGAAAATATATAGGAAATCTAATATTGATACACAACCATTCATTCTAACCAGTTATACATCTAATGGTGATATTGGGGTTATGGTTTACCATGAAGGGGGTGTGAGTTTTGCTTCACAAGGGATTATGGAAATGGAAAAGAATGTGTTTGAAAGAAGTCTCATGAAAAGACCAGTCAAGAAACGTGGAGGAATACATGTGTTCTGAGGCAGGAAGTGATTGAAAGGGAAATAAATGCCTAGAAATTTGTGAACTTGAGGATGAAATACATATCCTATGATGTGCATCAACTGAAGAAATAGTAATGTACCAGTGTTGAATAAAAATGAACCTCAAAACACACATCATGTCCCATAGGAATCTACTTGCATTCATGTTAAACTGGGTCAGTTACTGTAGAAATATTAGGATTTCAGCACTAGGAAACAAATATGTATTTCAGGTGGATGACTATTTCTGAGAATAATCTTGTGAAAAGTTGATTATAAATCCACATATATGAACATGAATGAATTTAGGGAGTATATAATATGACACATATATTTCATATTTTGGAAAATCTGGAGAGTGTGTGTATGTGTGTGTATATATATATATATATATATATATATATATATATATATATATATATATGTACACACAAAAAAACACACACACAAACACAGACATTAAAGAGTAGAAATATATATGCCAATCGATATTCATCATGAAATATTTATCATCCACAGATCCAAAAATATTTTATTTACTGAACATGTATTTATGTATCATGTTGTTCAAGTGGGAAGCTCACCTGGAGGTTGAATTTTCAGTTCCAACAGCATTTAGGAGGAGTGATCTCTTCTCACAATTTGAATCTGCCAAGTCAGCCACCTCACAAGAATGGACGTGGGATAGGAGGTAGGATTCTATATGTGCATGTAAAAATGCATGTTGCTGAATACGCTACAGAGAAAGGGAGACAGGAATTCACATATTTGTTAACTTTCAAAACACATGGAGAACTATTTCTATTAAATTGGACTAGATTTATAACACCTACCCTTTATAATGCAAAAGGCAAGTCCAACTATACACCAGGCCTCCTCTGAACTGCCTGTATTTCTATTCTGTTTGAGTTATTTTTCTCCATCATATTAGTATTCGTAGTCACAATCTAGTAGGGTATGGTTTAGTGTCAGGGATTCACTATTTCAAACGGAAAATAGGAAAATGAATCCAATGTGTAGGCCAATATGTGCTACAAAAAAAATCTTCCCACTCTCATCCAGAACATTGCCTTGACATTACCTTCACAATAAGTAAGACACAATTTGAGGAGAAGAGTTAGAAATGCTATGAATACATATGTGGAATGGAAAATGCTCAGGAGTTCACAACCTTGGAGGTGGTAGACTAGTTTCCATGAGTAAGGGACAGGGTAAACACTCCACAAACGTGGAGCTCTGCTGGCCTAAAGACTTCGTGAGAAACTGCCTCTGAGGTTGGGCACGTGAAATGTATGTTGTTGTCAGGAGCTTCAGCTTCCTTTGTAGTGAGACCATCAAACCTGGTCTGCATCTAGGTGACCTGGAGGACATGGTTTCTGATTTTCCAATGAACATGAGGCAGAAGTGCTGAATTCTCTCTTTGCACGTAAACTGTGGCCACTGGGTCTAAGTGTCTCCCTGTGTGGACTGTGAATCCATCTGGTCATCCTCCACTTTTCGTGGTGTTTCTTACTGCTGCACTGGGAGTTTGGAATTTGCTTCAGGAAATACAAGGAGTTCAACTGGGACACAGTGCTGGAGGGAGTTCTGTCACGTGTGGTGGGTCAAGGTCCTAGGAGAATGCACCAGCCAGGCTTCTATCCCACAGAGCTTGCCCCCTTGACCATAGCAACCTGATTCTGAACATTGCCCTGAAACCTCTCCATATAACAAGATGCCTTTACATAAAGGGTCTGCTCACTGCACCATGTCAGTCACAAGCCATTTGGAAGCCAATGGCAGATCCACATGGCCTCACCACAGATGTTTTATCACACACCTGCACACCACTGCTCTAGGCCCACTACTCAGCAGGTCCCAACTTACTGGCATCTCTGTTTTACACCATTTTCATGAAACCCAGTCAATCAAGGCACTGTCTGGTACACTCATGATCAGCAACAGGACATCCAAAGGTTCTCCAGTGCCACCTGGTCATGGGAATTTCAAAAATGTCATGGTATTTATCTAGCTAGCCATTTGTAAAGGATGAAGTTGGAGGCACTGTGGGTTTCCATTCCTTCAGGAACCATTAAATGGTGAGGAAGCTCATTTCAACGAAAGCTCTGGAGAACTCTTACAAACAAGGCTTCCCAAAGAGTGGCCAAAGCTCACAGGAAGCCAGGCCCATTGAGGTCTACAATGTGAGGTCCACGTGTGTTTGGACTCTCCACGATGGCTGCCAGGTCTTTAAGAATAGAATCATGTGATATCCGGGCTAAGATTCCCAGTGCTCTGTGGAAAGCCAGCCTGGGCCTAGATCTCAGTTTCCAAGGGCGACTCTCATGCGTGGCCTCCTAACATCCCGACACAATTCACGGCAATACTTCTCTGAGGTCAGTTCCAGAACTCAGTCTCCAAGGGGAATCACACCAGAGTTCAAGCCCAGGTGGACCCAGTCATCTCTTCCCACTGCCACACCACAATTCAAACCAAAACACTGCCACATGGCCCTCATCTTCTTCCATATAGACACTCATCATAACCTCTGGCTGGAGGTTTCCATGAGGGGCACAGCCCAAGACAGTGTCCACAATAAGCTCCCTTGCCTCTCATTTGCCTAATGTCAGGGTGGACTGGACACCCATCCTGTGAACCTGGAGTGATGAAATAGGCCTGCCTTTAATACTGCTCTACTTCTCCAATTGGAGGCCTACTGACTGCCGGGTATAGATTGTTTGTGTGAACTGGAGTCATGAGAAAACCCAAGCACCTATGGGCTAGCCTCTGCATGGCTTTGAAGGACTCATTTGACACAAAGGATCCCTATTCTCACTTGATGGAGGTCAGGAACCTTACAGAGGAAGGCGAGAGACCTCATCCAGGATGACTGCTTTTGTGCCAATTTGGCTTTGGATGCACACATGGGATCTTTCTTTGGATCCATCAGGGGCTGACAATCTAAGCCACAGCCTCACACAGGGCCAAGAGGCTGATTCAGACACATCCTTTTGCAAAGCAATTAAGCAAAGAGCCACAGGTGATGCCCATTCATTTCCATTTGAAAACTGTTTTCTTCAGGCTTCACAATGGGGTGCCCTGAGGCAAAGGCCTTCCTGACATTCAGGGCAACAGAACAATAGGTAAGCCAAAGGCCCAAAGCAGGCTTTCTCCAGGGAGACTTTACTGGTCACACTGATATCTGAGTTTTCTGAGATGCTCACCATTCCTTTCAACTATCCAGTACATGGCCATGCCACCGAGCTTGGAGGTGGTACATATCTTGGACACAAAACCATGAGCCTATTCTGGAGAGTGGCCAGAATTCAGGAAGAAAACAGGAACTTAGGAAGATAGTAGGTGTTGCCCATCCATAAGGCAAGCCGCAGTCCATTCATAAATTGGGCAGGATGAATGCTGGGAAGCTTTCTACTAGACAGGACACATCCATTGATGCATTCTCTTTTCTAATGTCTACAACCAGGGACACAGTGGGATACACAAACATAGAAACACTCGCCTTGTCAAAAGCCTTACTAGAAACAGTCCACTCCAAACCAAACAAACCGCCTTTCCTACCTATTCTCAGAACATGAGACAAAACCACAAACTCACACCCACACCCACAAAGGCACCTCCTTCCAAGTTGGTCTGTGACTACCCGGAGTGTCGTCTGACTGGTGGGCCATACTATGTTCACCCGAAAGGGCCTGTCCTGTCTCACATCTGGCCTCCTTGGACAACTCTGTGAAGTTGTCAGGAGCCAGCGGTGAGCCACTACCTGCTTTCTCAGGAAAGGCCCCTCGGCAGAGCTTTCCTGGCATTTGGCCATCCTCACATCAGTGGGTACCAAGAAAGACTGACTCTGTCCTTGGGAAATCCAAACAAGTGAGCCCACTGGGACTGGGACTGGGACTGGCTCTGGGTGCCTGGCTTCCTGGATCCCAAGTTCAGAGAGTTCCATCACCAAGGAAGTGAGGTGAGGTCACTTCCTTCAGGAACTGAATGAGGTCACTGCCTTGGCAACCACTGTGTCCTAACAGTTGCTTCCAAAGCTCCCATGAGATGGAGGCTGCCCCTCCTTCCTGTGACACTTTCACAAGTTAGAATGGAATATCAACCACAGGCACCAAGGAACAGCTCTCCACACAGGCCTGCTTTGGTCCATCTTGTCTACATTAAGAAGAGAGAGGCTCATTCAGACACATCCCTTCATCCTGACCAGGTTGTTTGCCATGGAAGATGACTTCTGCTCTCTCAGGTCCTTCATAGCTGCCTACATCTTCTCCAGGGATCATTTCTGCATGGACCTTTGAGGTTCTCAGCAGGTGGAAGATCCCCCAGATTCCTGTATTGTAAGACCCACTCTGTCCCTGCTCTTCTGTAAAGTTAGATTGAGGGAAGAGTGTATGGTTAGGGTTAAGAACCTGTTTGATTTGGGTGAGGAATCACTCTGCTGGATGAAGAATGGTATTGGGAACCTGCGATATTTATAATAATATATAGGTGAAATATATGTATGAAAACAGAAATCCAAGTAAGATTTGAAGGCCAGAAGGGCATGGGGCCCTTGATTGGGATACTTAGCTTTGAATGACTTTCTGCACAGATGTCTCAGATAAATCGATATACAATGGCATAGGACCTTGTACCTTGGATGATTGAATGTAGAAGAGAACATCCAGTCAAAAAGGGATAGTAGGTAGGATTAGGAAGATAGTTGGTAAGTTTTGGAAGAAGAGTGAGTATACAATTTGGACCAAAAGTTCTTTAGCAATAGGGTGTCGGTTAGAGAGTGAATGTAAACGTCAGCACATGTGAAGAGTCAGTCACAATGATGAACTGGGGAACATATGTAGGAAAGCAGATATCAATAGAGACATTAGGAAATCAGGCAAAGTATAAAGTGAGTGAGTGGATTAGACATTTTCAACAGGGTTGAGGTTGAATATATCATCTTAGGAAGAAACAAATGTGTAGTCACCAATAGCATTGACATTTGACAGCATTAGGCAACCTGGACAAGGATGTTTTTAGTAATCCATGCTCACTTTCCAATGAGGCTTTGGTGCAATCATAAGTGTGACCTTTGCATTTTGTGTCCAGAATATCACTGTGATAAAATGTATATGTAGATCAGGTGACATGAGTGTTTCTTCCACCATTTCTGGGAGTAATATGTTGAAGACATATAAATTAGCCTTTGGGGGTACAAACAGGTGTACCCTGGGTCTATGAATATACAGAAAATGCATGAATAGACCATACTGTGAATAAATAGTATAACAGGTTCCAATTTAAATAATGGATTGCATTGATATCTGAAAATATATAGGAAATCTAATATTGATACACAACCATTCATTCTAACCAGTTATACATCTAATGGTGATATTGGGGTTATGGTTTACCATGAATGCGGTGTGAGTTTTGCTTCATAAGGGATTATGGAAATGGAAAAGAATGTGTTTGGATAGAAGTCTCATGAAAAGACCAGTCAAGAAACGTGGAGGAATACATGTGTTCTGAAGCAGGAAGTGATTGAAAGGGAAATAAATGCCTAGAAATTTGTGAACTTGAGGATGAAATACATATCCTATGATGTGCATCAACTGAAGAAATAGTAATGTACCAGTGTTGAATAAAAATGAACGTCAAAACACACATCATGTCCCATAGAAATCTACTTGCATTCATGTTAAAATGGGTCAGTTACTGTAGAAATATTAGGATTTCAGCACTAGGAAACAAATATGTATTTCAGGTGGATGACTATTTCTGAGAATAATCTTGTGAAAAGTTGATTATAAATCCACATATATGAACATGAATGAATTTAGGGAGTATATAATATGACACATACATTTCATATTTTGAAAAATCTGGAGAGTGTGTGTATGTGTGTGTATATATATATATATATATATATATATATATATATATATATATATACACACACAAAAAAAAACACACACACAAACACAGACATTAAAGAGTAGAAATATATATGCCAATCGAAATTCATCATGAAATATTTATCATCCACAGATCCAAAAATATTTATTTTACTGAACATGTATTTATGTATCATGTTGTTCAAGTGGGAAGCTCACCTGGAGGTTGAATTCTCAGTTCCAACAACGTTTAAGAGGAGTGATCTCTTCTCACAATTTGTATCTGCCAAGTCAGCCACCTCACAAGAATGGACGTGGGATAGGAGGTAGGATTCTATATGTGCATGTAAAAATGCATGTTGCTGAATAGGCTACAGAGAAAGGGAGACAGGAATTCACATATTTGTTAACTTTCAAAACACATGGAGAACTATTTCTATTAAATTGGACTAGATTTATAACACCTACCCTTTATAATGCAAAAGGCAAGTCCAACTATACACCAGGCCTCCTCTGAACTGCCTGTATTTCTATTCTGTTTGAGTTATTTTTCTCCATCATATTAGTATTCGTAGTCTCAATCTAGTAGGGTATGGGTTAGTGTCAGGGATTCAGTATTTCGAACGGAAAATAGGAAAATGAATCCAATGTGTAGGCCAATATGTGCTACAAAAAAATCTTCCCACTCTCATCCAGAACATTGCCTTGACATTACCTTCGCAATAAGTAAGACACAATTTGAGGAGAAGAGTTAGAAATGCTATGAATACATATGTGGAATGAAAAATGCTCAGGAGTTCACAACTTTGGAGGTGGTAGACTAGTTTCCATGAGTAAGGGACAGGGTAAACACTCCACAAACGTGGAGCTCTGCTGGCATAAAGACTTCGTGAGAAACTGCCTCTGAGGTTGGGCACTTGAAATGTATGTTGTTGTCAGGAGCTTTAGCTTCCTTTGTAGTGAGACCATCAAACCTGGTCTGCATCTAGGTGACCTGGAGGACATGGTTTCTGATTTTCCAATGAACATGAGGCAGAAGTGCTGAATTCTCTCTTTGGAGGTAAACTGTGGCCACTGGGGTCTAAGTGTCTCCCTGTGTGGACTGTGAAGCCATTTGGTCATCCTCCACTTTTCGTGGTGTTTCTTGCTGCTGCACTGGGAGTTTGGAATTTGCTTCAGGAAATACAAGGAGTTCAACTGGGACACAGTGCTGGAGGGAGTTCTGTCACGTGTGGTGGGTCAAGGTCCTAGGAGAATGCACCAGCCAGGCTTCTATCCCACAGAGCTTGCCCTTTTGACCATAGCAACCTGATTCTGAACATTGCCCTGAAACCTCTCCATATAACAAGATGCCTTTACATAAAGGGTCTGCTCACTGCACCATGTCAGTCACAAGCCATTTGGAAGCCAATGGCAGATCCACATGGCCCCACCACAGATGTTTTATCACACACCTGCACACCACTGCTCTAGGCCCACTACTCAGCAGGCCCCAACTTACTGGCATCTCTGTTTTACACCATTTTCATGAAACCCAGTCAATCAAGGCACTGTCTGGTACACTCATGATCAGCAACAGGACATCCAAAGGTTCTCCAGTGCCACCTGGTCATGGGAATTTCAAAAATGTCATGGTATTTATCTAGCTAGCCATTTGTAAAGGATGAAGTTGGAGGCACTGTGGGTTTCCATTCCTTCAGGAACCATTAAATGGTGAGGAAGCTCATTTCAACGAAAGCTCTGGAGAACTCTCACAAACAAGGCTTCCCAAAGAGTGGCCAAAGGTCACAGGAAGCCAGGCCCATTGAGGTCTACAATGTGAGGTCCACGTGTGTTTGGACTCTCCATGATGGCTGCCAGGTCTTTAAGAATAAAATCATGTGATATCTGGGCTGAGATTCCCAGTGCTCTGTGGAAAGCCAGCCTGGGCCTAGATCTCAGTTTCCAAGGGCGACTCTCATGCGTGGCCTCCTAACATCCCGACACAATTCACGGCAATACTTCTCTGAGGTCAGTTCCAGAACTCAGTCTCCAAGGGGAATCACACCAGAGTTCAAGCCCAGGTGGACCCAGTCATCTCTTCCCACTGCCACACCACAATTCAAACCAAAACACTGCCACATGGCCCTCATCTTCTTCCATATAGACACTCATCATAACCTCTGGCTGGAGGTTTCCATGAGGGGCACAGCCCAAGACAGTGTCCACAATAAGCTCCCTTGCCTCTCATTTGCCTAATGTCAGGGTGGACTGGACACCCATCCTGTGAACCTGGAGTGATGAAATAGGCCTGCCTTTAATACTGCTCTACTTCTCCAATTGGAGGCCTACTGACTGCCGGGTATAGATTGTTTGTGTGAACTGGAGTCATGAGAAAACCCAAGCACCTATGGGCTAGCCTCTGCATGGCTTTGAAGGACTCATTTGACACAAAGGATCCCTATTCTCACTTGATGGAGGTCAGGAACCTTACAGAGGAAGGCGAGAGACCTCATCCAGGATGACTGCTTTTGTGCCAATTTGGCTTTGGATGCACACATGGGATCTTTCTTTGGATCCATCAGGGGCTGACAATCTAAGCCACAGCCTCACACAGGGCCGGGAGGCTGATTCAGACACATCCTTTTGCAAAGCAATTAAGCAAAGAGCCACAGGTGATGCCCATTCATTTCCATTTGAAAACTGTTTTCTTCAGGCTTCACAATGGGGTGCCCTGAGGCAAAGGCCTTCCTGACATTCAGGGCAACAGAACAATAGGTAAGCCAAAGGCCCAAAGCAGGCTTTCTCCAGGGAGACTTTACTGGTCACACTGATATCTGAGTTTTCTGAGATGCTCACCATTCCTTTCAACTATCCAGTACATGGCCATGCCACCGAGCTTGGAGGTGGTACATATCTTGGACACAAAACCATGAGCCTATTCTGGAGAGTGGCCAGAATTCAGGAAGAAAACAGGAACTTAGGAAGATAGTAGGTGTTGCCCATCCATAAGGCAAGCCCCAGTCCATTCATAAATTGGGCAGGATGAATGCTGGGAAGCTTTCTACTAGACAGGACACATCCATTGATGCATTCTCTTTTCTAATGTCTACAACCAGGGACACAGTGGGATACACAAACATAGAAACACTCGCCTTGTCAAAAGCCTTACTAGAAACAGTCCACTCCAAACCAAACAAACCGCCTTTCCTACCTATTCTCAGAACATGAGACAAAACCACAAACTCACACCCACACCCACAAAGGCACCTCCTTCCAAGTTGGTCTGTGACTACCCGGAGTGTCGTCTGACTGGTGGGCCATACTATGTTCCCCCAAAAGGGCCTGTCCTGTCTCACATCTGGCCTCCTTGGCCAACTCTGTGAAGTTGTCAGGAGCCAGCGGTGAGCCACTACCTGCTTTCTCAGGAAAGGCCCCTCGGCAGAGCTTTCCTGGCATTTGGCCATCCTCACATCAGTGGGTACCAAGAAAGACTGACTCTGTCCTTGGGAAATCCAAACAAGTGAGCCCACTGGGACTGGGACTGGGACTGGCTCTGGGTGCCTGGCTTCCTGGATCCCAAGTTCAGAGAGTTCCATCACCAAGGAAGTGAGGTGAGGTCACTTCCTTCAGGAACTGAATGAGGTCACTGCCTTGGCAACTACTGTGTCCTAACAGTTGCTTCCAAGGCTCCCATGAGATGGAGGCTGCCCCTCCTTCCTGTGACACTTTCACAAGTTAGAATGGAATATCAACCACAGGCACCAAGGAACAGCTCTCCACACAGGCCTGCTTTGGTCCATCTTGTCTACATTAAGAAGAGAGAGGCTCATTCAGACACATCCCTTCATCCTGACCAGGTTGTTTGCCATGGAAGATGACTTCTGCTCTCTCAGGTCCTTCATAGCTGCCTACATCTTCTCCAGGTATCATTTCTGCATGGACCTTTGAGGTTCTCAGCAGGTGGAAGATCCCCCACATTCCTGTATTGTAAGACCCACTCTGTCCCTGCTCTTCTGTAAAGTTAGATTGAGGGAAGAGTGTATGGTTAGGGTTAAGAACCTGTTTGATTTGGGTGAGGAATCACTCTGCAGGATGAAGAATGGTATTGGGAACCTGCGATATTTATAATAATATATAGGTGAAATATATGTATGAAAACAGAAATCCAAGTAAGATTTGAAGGCCAGAAGGGCATGGGGCCCTTGATTGGGATACTTAGCTTTGAATGACTTTCTGCACAGATGTCTCAGATAAATCGATATACAATGGCATAGGACCTTGTACCTTGGATGATTGAATGTAGAAGAGAACATCCAGTCAAAAAGGGATAGTAGGTAGGATTAGGAAGATAGTTGGTAAGTTTTGGAAGAAGAGTGAGTATACAATTTGGACCAAAAGTTCTTTAGCAATAGGGTGTCGGTTAGAGAGTGAATGTAAACGTCAGCACATGTGAAGAGTCAGTCACAATGATGAACTGGGGAACATATGTAGGAAAGCAGATATCAATAGAGACATTAGGAAATCAGGCAAAGTATAAAGTGAGTGAGTGGATTAGACATTTTCAACAGGGTTGAGGTTGAATATATCATCTTAGGAAGAAACAAATGTGTAGTCACCAATAGCATTGACATTTGACAGCATTAGGCAACCTGGACAAGGATGTTTTTAGTAATCCATGCTCACTTTCCAATGAGGCTTTGGTGCAATCATAAGTGTGACCTTTGCATTTTGTGTCCAGAATATCACTGTGATAAAATGTATATGTAGATCAGGTGACATGAGTGTTTCTTCCACCATTTCTGGGAGTAATATGTTGAAGACATATAAATTAGCCTTTGGGGGTACAAACAGGTGTACCCTGGGTCTATGAATATAGAGAAAATGCATGAATAGACCATACTGTGAATAAATAGTATAACAGGTTCCAATTTAAATAATGGATTGCATTGATATCTGAAAATATATAGGAAATCTAATATTGATACACAACCATTCATTCTAACCAGTTATACATCTAATGGTGATATTGGGGTTATGGTTTACCATGAAGGCGGTGTGAGTTTTGCTTCATAAGGGATTATGGAAATGGAAAAGAATGTGTTTGGATAGAAGTCTCATGAAAAGACCAGTCAAGAAACGTGGAGGAATACATGTGTTCTGAAGCAGGAAGTGATTGAAAGGGAAATAAATGCCTAGAAATTTGTGAACTTGAGGATGAAATACATATCCTATGATGTGCATCAACTGAAGAAATAGTAATGTACCAGTGTTGAATAAAAATGAACGTCAAAACACACATCATGTCCCATAGAAATCTACTTGCATTCATGTTAAAATGGGTCAGTTACTGTAGAAATATTAGGATTTCAGCACTAGGAAACAAATATGTATTTCAGGTGGATGACTATTTCTGAGAATAATCTTGTGAAAAGTTGATTATAAATCCACATATATGAACATGAATGAATTTAGGGAGTATATAATATGACACATACATTTCATATTTTGAAAAATCTGGAGAGTGTGTGTATGTGTGTGTATATATATATATATATATATATATATATATATATATATATATATATACACACAAAAAAAAACACACACACAAACACAGACATTAAAGAGTAGAAATATATATGCCAATCGAAATTCATCATGAAATATTTATCATCCACAGATCCAAAAATATTTATTCTACTGAACATGTATTTATGTATCATGTTGTTCAAGTTGGAAGCTCACCTGGAGGTTGAATTCTCAGTTCCAACAGCGTTTAAGAGGAGTGATCTCTTCTCACAATTTGTATCTGCCAAGTCAGCCACCTCACAAGAATGGACGTGGGATAGGAGGTAGGATTCTATATGTGCATGTAAAAATGCATGTTGCTGAATAGGCTACAGAGAAAGGGAGACAGGAATTCACATATTTGTTAACTTTCAAAACACATGGAGAACTATTTCTATTAAATTGGACTAGATTTATAACACCTACCCTTTATAATGCAAAAGGCAAGTCCAACTATACACCAGGCCTCCTCTGAACTGCCTGTATTTCTATTCTGTTTGAGTTATTTTTCTCCATCATATTAGTATTCGTAGTCTCAATCTAGTAGGGTATGGGTTAGTGTCAGGGATTCAGTATTTCGAACGGAAAATAGGAAAATGAATCCAATGTGTAGGCCAATATGTGCTACAAAAAAATCTTCCCACTCTCATCCAGAACATTGCCTTGACATTACCTTCGCAATAAGTAAGACACAATTTGAGGAGAAGAGTTAGAAATGCTATGAATACATATGTGGAATGAAAAATGCTCAGGAGTTCACAACTTTGGAGGTGGTAGACTAGTTTCCATGAGTAAGGGACAAGGTAAACACTCCACAAACGTGGAGCTCTGCTGGCCTAAAGACTTCGTGAGAAACTGCCTCTGAGGTTGGGCACTTGAAATGTATGTTGTTGTCAGGAGCTTTAGCTTCCTTTGTAGTGAGGCCATCAAACCTGGTCTGCATCTAGGTGACCTGGAGGACATGGTTTCTGATTTTCCAATGAACATGAGGCAGAAGTGCTGAATATTCTCTTTGGAGGTAAACTGTGGCCACTGGGGTCTAAGTGTCTCCCTGTGTGGACTGTGAAGCCATTTGGTCATCCTCCACTTTTCGTGGTGTTTCTTGCTGCTGCACTGGGAGTTTGGAATTTGCTTCAGGAAATACAAGGAGTTCAACTGGGACACAGTGCTGGAGGGAGTTCTGTCACGTGTGGTGGGTCAAGGTCCTAGGAGAATGCACCAGCCAGGCTTCTATCCCACAGAGCTTGCCCCCTTGACCATAGCAACCTGATTCTGAACATTGCCCTGAAACCTCTCCATATAACAAGATGCCTTTACATAAAGGGTCTGCTCACTGCACCATGTCAGTCACAAGCCATTTGGAAGCCAATGGCAGATCCACATGGCCCCACCACAGATGTTTTATCACACACCTGCACACCACTGCTCTAGGCCCACTACTCAGCAGGCCCCAACTTACTGGCATCTCTGTTTTACACCATTTTCATGAAACCCAGTCAATCAAGGCACTGTCTGGTACACTCATGATCAGCAACAGGACATCCAAAGGTTCTCCAGTGCCACCTGGTCATGGGAATTTCAAAAATCTCATGGTATTTATCTAGCTAGCCATTTTTAAAGGATGAAGTTGGAGGCACTGTGGGTTTCCATTCCTTCAGGAACCATTAAATGGTGAGGAAGCTCATTTCAACGAAAGCTCTGGAGAACTCTCACAAACAAGGCTTCCCAAAGAGTGGCCAAAGGTCACAGGAAGCCAGGCCCATTGAGGTCTACAATGTGAGGTCCACGTGTGTTTGGACTCTCCATGATGGCTGCCAGGTCTTTAAGAATAAAATCATGTGATATCTGGGCTGAGATTCCCAGTGCTCTGTGGAAAGCCAGCCTGGGCCTAGATCTCAGTTTCCAAGGGCGACTCTCATGCGTGGCCTCCTAACATCCCGACACAATTCACGGCAATACTTCTCTGAGGTCAGTTCCAGAACTCAGTCTCCAAGGGGAATCACACCAGAGTTCAAGCCCAGGTGGACCCAGTCATCTCTTCCCACTGCCACACCACAATTCAAACCAAAACACTGCCACATGGCCCTCATCTTCTTCCATATAGACACTCATCATAACCTCTGGCTGGAGGTTTCCATGAGGGGCACAGCCCAAGACAGTGTCCACAATAAGCTCCCTTGCCTCTCATTTGCCTAATGTCAGGGTGGACTGGACACCCATCCTGTGAACCTGGAGTGATGAAATAGGCCTGCCTTTAATACTGCTCTACTTCTCCAATTGGAGGCCTACTGACTGCCGGGTATAGATTGTTTGTGTGAACTGGAGTCATGAGAAAACCCAAGCACCTATGGGCTAGCCTCTGCATGGCTTTGAAGGACTCATTTGACACAAAGGATCCCTATTCTCACTTGATGGAGGTCAGGAACCTTACAGAGGAAGGCGAGAGACCTCATCCAGGATGACTGCTTTTGTGCCAATTTGGCTTTGGATGCACACATGGGATCTTTCTTTGGATCCATCAGGGGCTGACAATCTAAGCCACAGCCACACACAGGGCCAAGAGGCTGATTCAGACACATCCCTTTGCAAAGCAATTAAGCAAAGAGCCACAGGTGATGCCCATTCATTTCCATTTGAAAACTGTTTTCTTCAGGCTTCACAAAGGTGTGCCCTGAGGCAAAGGCCTTCCTGACATTCAGGGCAACAGAACAATAGGTAAGCCAAAGGCCCAAAGCAGGCTTTCTCCAGGGAGACTTTACTGGTCACACTGATATCTGAGTTTTCTGAGATGCTCACCATTCCTTTCAACTATCCAGTACATGGCCATGCCACCGAGCTTGGAGGTGGTACATATCTTGGACACAAAACCATGAGCCTATTCTGGAGAGTGGCCAGAATTCAGGAAGAAAACAGGAACTTAGGAAGATAGTAGGTGTTGCCCATCCATAAGGCAAGCCGCAGTCCATTCATAAATTGGGCAGGATGAATGCTGGGAAGCTTTCTACTAGACAGGACACATCCATTGATGCATTCTCTTTTCTAATGTCTACAACCAGGGACACAGTGGGATACACAAACATAGAAACACTCGCCTTGTCAAAAGCCTTACTAGAAACAGTCCACTCCAAACCAAACAAACCGCCTTTCCTACCTATTCTCAGAACATGAGACCAAACCACAAACTCACACCCACACCCACAAAGGCACCTCCTTCCAAGTTGGTCTGTGACTACCCGGAGTGTCGTCTGACTGGTGGGCCATACTATGTTCCCCCAAAAGGGCCTGTCCTGTCTCACATCTGGCCTCCTTGGCCAACTCTGTGAAGTTGTCAGGAGCCAGCGGTGAGCCACTACCTGCTTTCTCAGGAAAGGCCCCTTGGCAGAGCTTTCCTGGCATTTGGCCATCCTCACATCAGTGGGTACCAAGAAAGACTGACTCTGTCCTTGGGAAATCCAAACAAGTGAGCCCACTGGGACTGGGACTGGGACTGGCTCTGGGTGCCTGGCTTCCTGGATCCCAAGTTCAGAGAGTTCCATCACCAAGGAAGTGAGGTGAGGTCACTTCCTTCAGGAACTGAATGAGGTCACTGCCTTGGCAACTACTGTGTCCTAACAGTTGCTTCCAAGGCTCCCATGAGATGGAGGCTGCCCCTCCTTCCTGTGACACTTTCACAAGTTAGAATGGAATATCAACCACAGGCACCAAGGAACAGCTCTCCACACAGGCCTGCTTTGGTCCATCTTGTCTACATTAAGAAGAGAGAGGCTCATTCAGACACATCCCTTCATCCTGACCAGGTTGTTTGCCATGGAAGATGACTTCTGCTCTCTCAGGTCCTTCATAGCTGCCTACATCTTCTCCAGGTATCATTTCTGCATGGACCTTTGAGGTTCTCAGCAGGTGGAAGATCCCCCACATTCCTGTATTGTAAGACCCACTCTGTCCCTGCTCTTCTGTAAAGTTAGATTGAGGGAAGAGTGTATGGTTAGGGTTAAGAACCTGTTTGATTTGGGTGAGGAATCACTCTGCAGGATGAAGAATGGTATTGGGAACCTGCAATATTTATAATAATATATAGGTGAAATATATGTATGAAAACAGAAATCCAAGTAAGATTTGAAGGCCAGAAGGGCATGGGGCCCTTGATTGGGATACTTAGCTTTGAATGACTTTCTGCACAGATGTCTCAGATAAATCGATATACAATGGCATAGGACCTTGTACCTTGGATGATTGAATGTAGAAGAGAACATCCAGTCAAAAAGGGATAGTAGGTAGGATTAGGAAGATAGTTGTAAGTTTTGGAAGAAGAGTGAGTATACAATTTGGACCAAAAGTTCTTTAGCAATAGGGTGTCGGTTAGAGAGTGAATGTAAACGTCAGCACATGTGAAGAGTCAGTCACAATGATGAACTGGGGAACATATGTAGGAAAGCAGATATCAATAGAGACATTAGGAAATCAGGCAAAGTATAAAGTGAGTGAGTGGATTAGACATTTTCAACAGGGTTGAGGTTGAATATATCATCTTAGGAAGAAACAAATGTGTAGTCACCAATAGCATTGACATTTGACAGCATTAGGCAACCTGGACAAGAATGTTTTTAGTAATCCATGCTCACTTTCCAATGAGGCTTTGGTGCAATCATAAGTGTGACCTTTGCATTTTGTGTCCAGAATATCACTGTGATAAAATGTATATGTAGATCAGGTGACATGAGTGTTTCTTCCACCATTTCTGGGAGTAATATGTTGAAGACATATAAATTAGCCTTTGGGGGTAAAAACAGGTGTACCCTGGGTCTATGAATATAGAGATAATGCATGAATAGACCATACTGTGAGTAAATAGTATAACAGGTTCCAATTTAAATAATAGATTGCATTGATATCTGAAAATATATAGGAAATCTAATATTGATACACAACCATTCATTCTAACCAGTTATACATCTAATGGTGATATTGGGGTTATGGTTTACCATGAAGGGGGTGTGAGTTTTGCTTCACAAGGGATTATGGAAATGGAAAAGAATGTGTTTGGAAAGAAGTCTCATGAAAAGACCAGTCAAGAAACGTGGAGGAATACATGTGTTCTGAAGCAGGAAGTGATTGAAAGGGAAATAAATGCCTAGAAATTTGTGAACTTGAGGATGAAATACATATCCTATGATGTGCATCAACTGAAGAAATAGTAATGTACCAGTGTTGAATAAAAATGAACGTCAAAACACACATCATGTCCCATAGGAATCTACTTGCATTCATGTTAAACTGGGTCAGTTACTGTAGAAATATTAGGATTTCAGCACTAGGAAACAAATATGTATTTCAGGTGGATGACTATTTCTGAGAATAATCTTGTGAAAAGTTGATTATAAATCCACATATATGAACATGAATGAATTTAGGGAGTATATAATATGACACATACATTTCATATTTTGAAAAATCTGGAGAGTGTGTGTGTGTGTGTATGTATATATATATACAAAAAAAACCACACACACAAACACAGACATTAAAGAGTAGAAATATATATGCCAATCGAAATTCATCATGAAATATTTATCATCCACAGATCCAAAAATATTTATTTTACTGAACATGTATTTATGTATCATGTTGTTCAAGTGGGAAGCTCACCTGGAGGTTGAATTCTCAGTTCCAACAGCGTTTAGGAGGAGTGATCTCTTCTCACAATTTGTATCTGCCAAGTCAGCCACCTCACAAGAATGGACGTGGGATAGGAGGTAGGATTCTATATGTGCATGTAAAAATGCATGTTGCTGAATAGGCTACAGAGAAAGGGAGACAGGAATTCACATATTTGTTAACTTTCAAAACACATGGAGAACTATTTCTATTAAATTGGACTAGATTTATAACACCTACCCTTTATAATGCAAAAGGCAAGTCCAACTATACACCAGGCCTCCTCTGAACTGCCTGTATTTCTATTCTGTTTGAGTTATTTTTCTCCATCATATTAGTATTCATAGTAGGGTATGGGTTAGTGTCAGGGATTCAGTATTTCGAACGGAAAATAGGAAAATGAATCCAATGTGTAGGCCAATATGTGCTACAAAAAAATCTTCCCACTCTCATCCAGAACATTGCCTTGACATTACCTTCGCAATAAGTAAGACACAATTTGAGGAGAAGAGTTAGAAATGCTATGAATACATATGTGGAATGGAAAATGCTCAGGAGTTCACAACCTTGGAGGTGGTACACTAGTTTCCATGAGTAAGGGACAGGGTAAACACTCCACAAACGTGGAGCTCTGCTGGCCTAAAGACTTCGTGAGAAACTGCCTCTGAGTTTGGGCACTTGAAATGTATGTTGTTGTCAGGAGCTTTAGCTTCCTTTGTAGTGAGACCATCAAACCTGGTCTGCATCTAGGTGACCTGGAGGACATGGTTTCTGATTTTCCAATGAACATGAGGCAGAAGTGCTGAATTCTCTCTTTGCAGGTAAACTGTGGCCACTGGGGTCTAAGTGTCTCCCTGTGTGGACTGTGAAGCCATTTGGTCATCCTCCACTTTTCGTGGTGTTTCTTGCTGCTGCACTGGGAGTTTGGAATTTGCTTCAGGAAATACAAGGAGTTCAACTGGGACACAGTGCTGGAGGGAATTCTGTCACGTGTGGTGGGTCAAGGTCCTAGGAGAATGCACCAGCCAGGCTTCTATCCCACAGAGCTTGCCCCCTTGACCATAGCAACCTGATTCTGAACATTGCCCTGAAACCTCTCCATATAACAAGATGCCTTTACATAGAAGGGTCTGCTCACTGCACCATGTCAGTCACAAGCCATTTGGAAGCCAATGGCAGATCCACATGGCCCCACCACAGATGTTTTATCACACACCTGCACACCACTGCTCTAGGCCCACTACTCAGCAGGCCCCAACTTACTGGCATCTCTGTTTTACACCATTTTCATGAAACCCAGTCAATCAAGGCACTGTCTGGTACACTCATGATCAGCAACAGGACATCCAAAGGTTCTCCAGTGCCACCTGGTCATGGGAATTTCAAAAATCTCATAGTATTTATCTACCTAGCCATTTGTAAAGGATGAAGTTGGAGGCACTGTGGGTTTCCATTCCTTCAGGAACCATTAAATGGTGAGGAAGCTCATTTCAACGAAAGCTCTGGAGAACTCTCACAAACAAGGCTTCCCAAAGAGTGGCCAAAGCTCACAGGAAGCCAGGCCCATTGAGGTCTACAATGTGAGGTCCACGTGTGTTTGGACTCTCCACGATGGCTGCCAGGTCTTTAAGAATAGAATCATGTGATATCCGGGCTAAGATTCCCAGTGCTCTGTGGAAAGCCAGCCTGGGCCTAGATCTCAGTTTCCAAGGGCGACTCTCATGCGTGGCCTCCTAACATCCCGACACAATTCACAGCAATACTTCTCTGAGGTCAGTTCCAGAACTCAGTCTCCAAGGGGAATCACACCAGAGTTCAAGCCCAGGTGGACCCAGTCATCTCTTCCCACTGCCACACCACAATTCAAACCAAAACACTGCCACATGGCCCTCATCTTCTTCCATATAGACACTCATCATAACCTCTGGCTGGAGGTTTCCATGAGGGGCACAGCCCAAGACAGTGTCCACAATAAGCTCCCTTGCCTCTCATTTGCCTAATGTCAGGGTGGACTGGACACCCATCCTGTGAACCTGGAGTGATCAAATAGGCCTGCATTTAATACTGCTCTACTTCTCCAATTGGAGGCCTACTGACTGCCGGGTATAGATTGTTTGTGTGAACTGGAGTCATGAGAAAACCCAAGCACCTATGGGCTAGCCTCTGCATGGCTTTGAAGGACTCATTTGACACAAAGGATCCCTATTCTCACTTGATGGAGGTCAGGAACCTTACAGAGGAAGGCGAGAGACCTCATCCAGGATGACTGCTTTTGTGCCAATTTGGCTTTGGATGCACACATGGGATCTTTCTTTGGATCCATCAGGGGCTGACAATCTAAGCCACAGCCTCACACAGGGCCAAGAGGCTGATTCAGACACATCCTTTTGCAAAGCAATTAAGCAAAGAGCCACAGGTGATGCCCATTCATTTCCATTTGAAAACTGTTTTCTTCAGGCTTCACAATGGGGTGCCCTGAGGCAAAGGCCTTCCTGACATTCAGGGCAACAGAACAATAGGTAAGCCAAAGGCCCAAAGCAGGCTTTCTCCAGGGAGACTTTACTGGTCACACTGATATCTGAGTTTTCTGAGATGCTCACCATTCCTTTCAACTATCCAGTACATGGCCATGCCACCGAGCTTGGAGGTGGTACATATCTTGGACACAAAACCATGAGCCTATTCTGGAGAGTGGCCAGAATTCAGGAAGAAAACAGGAACTTAGGAAGATAGTAGGTGTTGCCCATCCATAAGGCAAGCCGCAGTCCATTCATAAATTGGGCAGGATGAATGCTGGGAAGCTTTCTACTAGACAGGACACATCCATTGATGCATTCTCTTTTCAAATGTCTACAACCAGGGACACAGTGGGATACACAAACATAGAAACACTCACCTTGTCAAAAGCCTTACTAGAAACAGTCCACTCCAAACCAAACAAACCGCCTTTCCTACCTATTCTCAGAACATGAGACAAAACCACAAACTCACACCCACACCCACAAAGGCACCTCCTTCCAAGTTGGTCTGTGACTACCCGGAGTGTCGTCTGACTGGTGGGCCATACTATGTTCACCCGAAAGGGCCTGTCCTGTCTCACATCTGGCCTCCTTGGCCAACTCTGTGAAGTTGTCAGGAGCCAGCGGTGAGCCACTACCTGCTTTCTCAGAAAAGGCCCCTCGGCAGAGCTTTCCTGGCATTTGGCCATCCTCACATCAGTGGGTACCAAGAAAGACTGACTCTGTTTTTGGGAAATCCAAACAAGTGAGCCCACTAGGACTGGGACTGGGACTGGCTCTGGGTGCCTGGCTTCCTGGATCCCAAGTTCAGAGAGTTCCATCACCAAGGAAGTGAGGTGAGGTCACTTCCTTCAGGAACTGAATGAGGTCACTGCCTTGGCAACCACTGTGTCCTAACAGTTGCTTCCAAAGCTCCCATGAGATGGAGGCTGCCCCTCCTTCCTGTGACACTTTCACAAGTTAGAATGGAATATCAACCACAGGCACCAAGGAACAGCTCTCCACACAGGCCTGCTTTGGTCCATCTTGTCTACATTAAGAAGAGAGAGGCTCATTCAGACACATCCCTTCATCCTGACCAGGTTGTTTGCCATGGAAGATGACTTCTGCTCTCTCAGGTCCTTCATAGCTGCCTACATCTTCTCCAGGGATCATTTCTGCATGGACCTTTGAGGTTCTCAGCAGGTGGAAGATCCCCCAGATTCCTGTATTGTAAGACCCACTCTGTCCCTGCTCTTCTGTAAAGTTAGATTGAGGGAAGAGTGTATGGTTAGGGTTAAGAACCTGTTTGATTTGGGTGAGGAATCACTCTGCTGGATGAAGAATGGTATTGGGAACCTGCGATATTTATAATAATATATAGGTGAAATATATGTATGAAAACAGAAATCCAAGTAAGATTTGAAGGCCAGAAGGGCATGGGGCCCTTGATTGGGATACTTAGCTTTGAATGACTTTCTGCACAGATGTCTCAGATAAATCGATATACAATGGCATAGGACCTTGTACCTTGGATGATTGAATGTAGAAGAGAACATCCAGTCAAAAAGGGATAGTAGGTAGGATTAGGAAGATAGTTGGTAAGTTTTGGAAGAAGAGTGAGTATACAATTTGGACCAAAAGTTCTTTAGCAATAGGGTGTCGGTTAGAGAGTGAATGTAAACGTCAGCACATGTGAAGAGTCAGTCACAATGATGAACTGGGGAACATATGTAGGAAAGCAGATATCAATAGAGACATTAGGAAATCAGGCAAAGTATAAAGTGAGTGAGTGGATTAGACATTTTCAACAGGGTTGAGGTTGAATATATCATCTTAGGAAGAAACAAATGTGTAGTCACCAATAGCATTGACATTTGACAGCATTAGGCAACCTGGACAAGGATGTTTTTAGTAATCCATGCTCACTTTCCAATGAGGCTTTGGTGCAATCATAAGTGTGACCTTTGCATTTTGTGTCCAGAATATCACTGTGATAAAATGTATATGTAGATCAGGTGACATGAGTGTTTCTTCCACCATTTCTGGGAGTAATATGTTGAAGACATATAAATTAGCCTTTGGGGGTACAAACAGGTGTACCCTGGGTCTATGAATATAGAGAAAATGCATGAATAGACCATACTGTGAATAAATAGTATAACAGGTTCCAATTTAAATAATGGATTGCATTGATATCTGAAAATATATAGGAAATCTAATATTGATACACAACCATTCATTCTAACCAGTTATACATCTAATGGTGATATTGGGGTTATGGTTTACCATGAAGGCGGTGTGAGTTTTGCTTCACAAGGGATTATGGAAATGGAAAAGAATGTGTTTGGAAAGAAGTCTCATGAAAAGACCAGTCAAGAAACGTGGAGGAATACATGTGTTCTGAAGCAGGAAGTGATTGAAAGGGAAATAAATGCCTAGAAATTTGTGAACTTGAGGATGAAATACATATCCTATGATGTGCGTCAACTGAAGAAATAGTAATGTACCAGTGTTGAATAAAAATGAACGTCAAAACACACATCATGTCCCATAGGAATCTACTTGCATTCATGTTAAACTGGGTCAGTTACTGTAGAAATATTAGGATTTCAGCACTAGGAAACAAATATGTATTTCAGGTGGATGACTATTTCTGAGAATAATCTTGTGAAAAGTTGATTATAAATCCACATATATGAACATGAATGAATTTAGGGAGTATATAATATGACACATACATTTCATATTTTGAAAAATCTGGAGAGTGTGTGTATTTGTGTGTATATATATATATACACACACACAAAAACACACACACAAACACAGACATTAAAGAGTAGAAATATATATGCCAATCGAAATTCATCATGAAATATTTATCATCCACAGATCCAAAAATATTTATTTTACTGAACATGTATTTATGTATCATGTTGTTCAAGTGGGAAGCTCACCTGGAGGTTGAATTCTCAGTTCCAACAGCGTTTAGGAGGAGTGATCTCTTCTCACAATTTGTATCTGCCAAGTCAGCCACCTCACAAGAATGGACGTGGGATAGGAGGTAGGATTCTATATGTGCATGTAAAAATGCATGTTGCTGAATAGGCTACAGAGAAAGGGAGACAGGAATTCACATATTTGTTAACTTTCAAAACACATGGAGAACTATTTCTATTAAATTGGACTAGATTTATAACACCTACCCTTTATAATGCAAAAGGCAAGTCCAACTATACACCAGGCCTCCTCTGAACTGCCTGTATTTCTATTCTGTTTGAGTTATTTTTCTCCATCATATTAGTATTCATAGTCTCAATCTAGTAGGGTATGGGTTAGTGTCAGGGATTCAGTATTTCGAACGGAAAATAGGAAAATGAATCCAATGTGTAGGCCAATATGTGCTACAAAAAAATCTTCCCACTCTCATCCAGAACATTGCCTTGACATTACCTTCGCAATAAGTAAGACACAATTTGAGGAGAAGAGTTAGAAATGCTATGAATACATATGTGGAATGAAAAATGCTCAGGAGTTCACAACTTTGGAGGTGGTAGACTAGTTTCCATGAGTAAGGGACAGGGTAAACACTCCACAAACGTGGAGCTCTGCTGGCATAAAGACTTCGTGAGAAACTGCCTCTGAGGTTGGGCACTTGAAATGTATGTTGTTGTCAGGAGCTTTAGCTTCCTTTGTAGTGAGACCATCAAACCTGGTCTGCATCTAGGTGACCTGGAGGACATGGTTTCTGATTTTCCAATGAACATGAGGCAGAAGTGCTGAATTCTCTCTTTGCAGGTAAACTGTGGCCACTGGGGTCTAAGTGTCTCCCTGTGTGGACTGTGAAGCCATTTGGTCATCCTCCACTTTTCGTGGTGTTTCTTGCTGCTGCACTGGGAGTTTGGAATTTGCTTCAGGAAATACAAGGAGTTCAACTGGGACACAGTGCTGGAGGGAGTTCTGTCACGTGTGGTGGGTCAAGGTCCTAGGAGAATGCACCAGCCAGGCTTCTATCCCACAGAGCTTGCCCCCTTGACCATAGCAACCTGATTCTGAACATTGCCCTGAAACCTCTCCATATAACAAGATGCCTTTACATAAAGGGTCTGCTCACTGCACCATGTCAGTCACAAGCCATTTGGAAGCCAATGGCAGATCCACATGGCCCCACCACAGATGTTTTATCACACACCTGCACACCACTGCTCTAGGCCCACTACTCAGCAGGCCCCAACTTACTGGCATCTCTGTTTTACACCATTTTCATGAAACCCAGTCAATCAAGGCACTGTCTGGTACACTCATGATCAGCAACAGGACATCCAAAGGTTCTCCAGTGCCACCTGGTCATGGGAATTTCAAAAATCTCATAGTATTTATCTACCTAGCCATTTGTAAAGGATGAAGTTGGAGGCACTGTGGGTTTCCATTCCTTCAGGAACCATTAAATGGTGAGGAAGCTCATTTCAACGAAAGCTCTGGAGAACTCTCACAAACAAGGCTTCCCAAAGAGTGGCCAAAGCTCACAGGAAGCCAGGCCCATTGAGGTCTACAATGTGAGGTCCACGTGTGTTTGGACTCTCCACGATGGCTGCCAGGTCTTTAAGAATAGAATCATGTGATATCCGGGCTAAGATTCCCAGTGCTCTGTGGAAAGCCAGCCTGGGCCTAGATCTCAGTTTCCAAGGGCGACTCTCATGCGTGGCCTCCTAACATCCCGACACAATTCACGGCAATACTTCTCTGAGGTCAGTTCCAGAACTCAGTCTCCAAGGGGAATCACACCAGAGTTCAAGCCCAGGTGGACCCAGTCATCTCTTCCCACTGCCACACCACAATTCAAACCAAAACACTGCCACATGGCCCTCATCTTCTTCCATATAGACACTCATCATAACCTCTGGCTGGAGGTTTCCATGAGGGGCACAGCCCAAGACAGTGTCCACAATAAGCTCCCTTGCCTCTCATTTGCCTAATGTCAGGGTGGACTGGACACCCATCCTGTGAACCTGGAGTGATCAAATAGGCCTGCCTTTAATACTGCTCTACTTCTCCAATTGGAGGCCTACTGACTGCCGGGTATAGATTGTTTGTGTGAACTGGAGTCATGAGAAAACCCAAGCACCTATGGGCTAGCCTCTGCATGGCTTTGAAGGACTCATTTGACACAAAGGATCCCTATTCTCACTTGATGGAGGTCAGGAACCTTACAGAGGAAGGCGAGAGACCTCATCCAGGATGACTGCTTTTGTGCCAATTTGGCTTTGGATGCACACATGGGATCTTTCTTTGGATCCATCAGGGGCTGACAATCTAAGCCACAGCCACACACAGGGCCAAGAGGCTGATTCAGACACATCCCTTTGCAAAGCAATTAAGCAAAGAGCCACAGGTGATGCCCATTCATTTCCATTTGAAAACTGTTTTCTTCAGGCTTCACAAAGGTGTGCCCTGAGGCAAAGGCCTTCCTGACATTCAGGGCAACAGAACAATAGGTAAGCCAAAGGCCCAAAGCAGGCTTTCTCCAGGGAGACTTTACTGGTCACACTGATATCTGAGTTTTCTGAGATGCTCACCATTCCTTTCAACTATCCAGTACATGGCCATGCCACCGAGCTTGGAGGTGGTACATATCTTGGACACAAAACCATGAGCCTATTCTGGAGAGTGGCCAGAATTCAGGAAGAAAACAGGAACTTAGGAAGATAGTAGGTGTTGCCCATCCATAAGGCAAGCCGCAGTCCATTCATAAATTGGGCAGGATGAATGCTGGGAAGCTTTCTACTAGACAGGACACATCCATTGATGCATTCTCTTTTCTAATGTCTACAACCAGGGACACAGTGGGATACACAAACATAGAAACACTCGCCTTGTCAAAAGCCTTACTAGAAACAGTCCACTCCAAACCAAACAAACCGCCTTTCCTACCTATTCTCAGAACATGAGACCAAACCACAAACTCACACCCACACCCACAAAGGCACCTCCTTCCAAGTTGGTCTGTGACTACCCGGAGTGTCGTCTGACTGGTGGGCCATACTATGTTCCCCCGAAAGTGCCTTTCCTGTCTCACATCTGGCCTCCTGGGCCAACTCTGTGAAGTTGTCAGGAGCCAGCGGTGAGCCACTACCTGCTTTCTCAGGAAAGGCCCCACGGCAGAGCTTTCCTGGCATTTGGCCATCCTCACATCAGTGGGTACCAAGAAAGACTGACTCTGTCCTTGGGAAATCCAAACAAGTGAGCCCACTGGGACTGGGACTGGGACTGGCTCTGGGTGCCTGCCTTCCTGGATCCCAAGTTCAGAGAGTTCCATCACCAAGGAAGTGAGGTGAGGTCACTTCCTTCAGGAACTGAATGAGGTCACTGCCTTGGCAACCACTGTGTCCTAACAGTTGCTTCCAAGGCTCCCATGAGATGGAGGCTGCCCCTCCTTCCTGTGACAGTTTCACAAGTTAGAATGGAATATCAACCACAGGCACCAAGGAACAGCTCTCCACACAGGCCTGCTTTGGTCCATCTTGTCTACATTAAGAAGAGAGAGGCTCATTCAGACACATCCCTTCATCCTGACCAGGTTGTTTGCCATGGAAGATGACTTCTGCTCTCTCAGGTCCTTCATAGCTGCCTACGTCTTCTCCAGGTATCATTTCTGCATGGACCTTTGAGGTTCTCAGCAGGTGGAAGATCCCCCACATTCCTGTATTGTAAGACCCACTCTGTCCCTGCTCTTCTGTAAAGTTAGATTGAGGGAAGAGTGTATGGTTAGGGTTAAGGACCTGTTTGATTTGGGTGAGGAATCACTCTGCAGGATGAAGAATGGTATTGGGAACCTGCAATATTTATAATAATATATAGGTGAAATATATGTATGAAAACAGAAATCCAAGTAAGATTTGAAGGCCAGAAGGGCATGGGGCCCTTGATTGGGATACTTAGCTTTGAATGACTTTCTGCACAGATGTCTCAGATAAATCGATATACAATGGCATAGGACCTTGTACCTTGGATGATTGAATGTAGAAGAGAACATCCAGTCAAAAAGGGATAATAGGTAGGATTAGGAAGATAGTTGGTAAGTTTTGGAAGAAGAGTGAGTATACAATTTGGACCAAAAGTTCTTTAGCAATAGGGTGTCGGTTAGAGAGTGAATGTAAACGTCAGCACATGTGAAGAGTCAGTCACAATGATGAACTGGGGAACATATGTAGGAAAGCAGATATCAATAGAGACATTAGGAAATCAGGCAAAGTATAAAGTGAGTGAGTGGATTAGACATTTTCAACAGGGTTGAGGTTGAATATATCATCTTAGGAAGAAACAAATGTGTAGTCACCAATAGCATTGACATTTGACAGCATTAGGCAACCTGGACAAGGATGTTTTTAGTAATCCATGCTCACTTTCCAATGAGGCTTTGGTGCAATCATAAGTGTGACCTTTGCATTTTGTGTCCAGAATATCACTGTGATAAAATGTATATGTAGATCAGGTGACATGAGTGTTTCTTCCACCATTTCTGGGAGTAATATGTTGAAGACATATAAATTAGCCTTTGGGGGTACAAATAGGTGTACCCTGGGTCTATGAATATAGAGATAATGCATGAATAGACCATACTGTGAGTAAATAGTATAACAGGTTCCAATTTAAATAATAGATTGCATTGATATCTGAAAATATATAGGAAATCTAATATTGATACACAACCATTCATTCTAACCAGTTATACATCTAATGGTGATATTGGGGTTATGGTTTACCATGAAGGGGGTGTGAGTTTTGCTTCACAAGGGATTATGGAAATGGAAAAGAATGTGTTTGGAAAGAAGTCTCATGAAAAGACCAGTCAAGAAACGTGGAGGAATACATGTGTTCTGAAGCAGGAAGTGATTGAAAGGGAAATAAATGCCTAGAAATTTGTGAACTTGAGGATGAAATACATATCCTATGATGTGCATCAACTGAAGAAATAGTAATGTACCAGTGTTGAATAAAAATGAACGTCAAAACACACATCATGTCCCATAGGAATCTACTTGCATTCATGTTAAACTGGGTCAGTTACTGTAGAAATATTAGGATTTCAGCACTAGGAAACAAATATGTATTTCAGGTGGATGACTATTTCTGAGAATAATCTTGTGAAAAGTTGATTATAAATCCACATATATGAACATGAATGAATTTAGGGAGTATATACTATGACACATACATTTCATATTTTGAAAAATCTGGAGAGTGTGTGTGTGTGTTTATGTATATATATATACAAAAAAAACCACACACACAAACACAGACATTAAAGAGTAGAAATATATATGCCAATCGAAATTCATCATGAAATATTTATCATCCACAGATCCAAAAATATTTATTTTACTGAACATGTATTTATGTATCATGTTGTTCAAATGGGAAGCTCACCTGGAGGTTGAATTCTCAGTTCCAACAGCGTTTAGGAGGAGTGATCTCTTCTCACAATTTGTATCTGCCAAGTCAGCCACCTCACAAGAATGGACGTGGGATAGGAGGTAGGATTCTATATGTGCATGTAAAAATGCATGTTGCTGAATAGGGTACAGAGAAAGGGAGACAGGAATTCACATATTTGTTAACTTTCAAAACACATGGAGAACTATTTCTATTAAATTGGACTAGATTTATAACACCTACCCTTTATAATGCAAAAGGCAAGTCCAACTATACACCAGGCCTCCTCTGAACTGCCTGTATTTCTATTCTGTTTGAGTTATTTTTCTCCATCATATTAGTATTCGTAGTCACAATTTAGTAGGGTGTGGGTTAGTGTCAGGGATTCAGTATTTCAAACGGAAAATAGGAAAATGAATCCAATGTGTAGGCCAATATGTGCTACAAAAAAATCTTCCCACTCTCATCCAGAACATTGCCTTGACATTACCTTCGCAATAAGTAGGACACAATTTGAGGAGAAGAGTTAGAAATGCAATGAATACATATGTGGAATGGAAAATGCTCAGGAGTTCACAACCTTGGAGGTGGTAGACTAGTTTCCATGAGTAAGGGACAGGGTAAACACTCCACAAACGTGGAGCTCTGCTGGCCTAAAGACTTCGTGAGAAACTGCCTCTGAGTTTGGGCACTTGAAATGTATGTTGTTGTCAGGAGCTTTAGCTTCCTTTGTAGTGAGACCATCAAACCTGGTCTGCATCTAGGTGACCTGGAGGACATGGTTTCTGATTTTCCAATGAACATGAGGCAGAAGTGCTGAATTCTCTCTTTGGAGGTAAACTGTGGCCACTGGGGTCTAAGTGTCTCCCTGTGTGGACTGTGAAGCCATTTGGTCATCCTCCACTTTTCGTGGTGTTTCTTGCTGCTGCACTGGGAGTTTGGAATTTGCTTCAGGAAATACAAGGAGTTCAACTGGGACACAGTGCTGGAGGGAGTTCTGTCACGTGTGGTGGGTCAAGGTCCTAGGAGAATGCACCAGCCAGGCTTCTATCCCACAGAGCTTGCCCCCTTGACCATAGCAACCTGATTCTGAACATTGCCCTGAAACCTCTCCATATAACAAGATGCCTTTACATAGAAGGGTCTGCTCACTGCACCATGTCAGTCACAAGCCATTTGGAAGCCAATGGCAGATCCACATGGCCCCACCACAGATGTTTTATCACACACCTGCACACCACTGCTCTAGGCCCACTACTCAGCAGGCCCCAACTTACTGGCATCTCTGTTTTACACCATTTTCATGAAACCCAGTCAATCAAGGCACTGTCTGGTACACTCATGATCAGCAACAGGACATCCAAAGGTTCTCCAGTGCCACCTGGTCATGGGAATTTCAAAAATCTCATAGTATTTATCTACCTAGCCATTTGTAAAGGATGAAGTTGGAGGCACTGTGGGTTTCCATTCCTTCAGGAACCATTAAATGGTGAGGAAGCTCATTTCAACGAAAGCTCTGGAGAACTCTCACAAACAAGGCTTCCCAAAGAGTGGCCAAAGCTCACAGGAAGCCAGGCCCATTGAGGTCTACAATGTGAGGTCCACGTGTGTTTGGACTCTCCACGATGGCTGCCAGGTCTTTAAGAATAGAATCATGTGATATCCGGGCTAAGATTCCCAGTGCTCTGTGGAAAGCCAGCCTGGGCCTAGATCTCAGTTTCCAAGGGCGACTCTCATGCGTGGCCTCCTAACATCCCGACACAATTCACGGCAATACTTCTCTGAGGTCAGTTCCAGAACTCAGTCTCCAAGGGGAATCACACCAGAGTTCAAGCCCAGGTGGACCCAGTCATCTCTTCCCACTGCCACACCACAATTCAAACCAAAACACTGCCACATGGCCCTCATCTTCTTCCATATAGACACTCATCATAACCTCTGGCTGGAGGTTTCCATGAGGGGCACAGCCCAAGACAGTGTCCACAATAAGCTCCCTTGCCTCTCATTTGCCTAATGTCAGGGTGGACTGGACACCCATCCTGTGAACCTGGAGTGATCAAATAGGCCTGCCTTTAATACTGCTCTACTTCTCCAATTGGAGGCCTACTGACTGCCGGGTATAGATTGTTTGTGTGAACTGGAGTCATGAGAAAACCCAAGCACCTATGGGCTAGCCTCTGCATGGCTTTGAAGGACTCATTTGACACAAAGGATCCCTATTCTCACTTGATGGAGGTCAGGAACCTTACAGAGGAAGGCGAGAGACCTCATCCAGGATGACTGCTTTTGTGCCAATTTGGCTTTGGATGCACACATGGGATCTTTCTTTGGATCCATCAGGGGCTGACAATCTAAGCCACAGCCTCACACAGGGCCAAGAGGCTGATTCAGACACATCCTTTTGCAAAGCAATTAAGCAAAGAGCCACAGGTGATGCCCATTCATTTCCATTTGAAAACTGTTTTCTTCAGGCTTCACAATGGGGTGCCCTGAGGCAAAGGCCTTCCTGACATTCAGGGCAACAGAACAATAGGTAAGCCAAAGGCCCAAAGCAGGCTTTCTCCAGGGAGACTTTACTGGTCACACTGATATCTGAGTTTTCTGAGATGCTCACCATTCCTTTCAACTATCCAGTACATGGCCATGCCACCGAGCTTGGAGGTGGTACATATCTTGGACACAAAACCATGAGCCTATTCTGGAGAGTGGCCAGAATTCAGGAAGAAAACAGGAACTTAGGAAGATAGTAGGTGTTGCCCCTCCATAAGGCAAGCCGCAGTCCATTCATAAATTGGGCAGGATGAATGCTGGGAAGCTTTCTACTAGACAGGACACATCCATTGATGCATTCTCTTTTCTAATGTCTACAACCAGGGACACAGTGGGATACACAAACATAGAAACACTCACCTTGTCAAAAGCCTTACTAGAAACAGTCCACTCCAAACCAAACAAACCGCCTTTCCTACCTATTCTCAGAACATGAGACAAAACCACAAACTCACACCCACACCCACAAAGGCACCTCCTTCCAAGTTGGTCTGTGACTACCCGGAGTGTCGTCTGACTGGTGGGCCATACTATGTTCACCCGAAAGGGCCTGTCCTGTCTCACATCTGGCCTCCTTGGCCAACTCTGTGAAGTTGTCAGGAGCCAGCGGTGAGCCACTACCTGCTTTCTCAGGAAAGGCCCCTCGGCAGAGCTTTCCTGGCATTTGGCCATCCTCACATCAGTGGGTACCAAGAAAGACTGACTCTGTTTTTGGGAAATCCAAACAAGTGAGCCCACTGGGACTGGGACTGGGACTGGCTCTGGGTACCTGGCTTCCTGGATCCCAAGTTCAGAGAGTTCCATCACCAAGGAAGTGAGGTGAGGTCACTTCCTTCAGGAACTGAATGAGGTCACTGCCTTGGCAACCACTGTGTCCTAACAGTTGCTTCCAAAGCTCCCATGAGATGGAGGCTGCCCCTCCTTCCTGTGACACTTTCACAAGTTAGAATGGAATATCAACCACAGGCACCAAGGAACAGCTCTCCACACAGGCCTGCTTTGGTCCATCTTGTCTACATTAAGAAGAGAGAGGCTCATTCAGACACATCCCTTCATCCTGACCAGGTTGTTTGCCATGGAAGATGACTTCTGCTCTCTCAGGTCCTTCATAGCTGCCTACATCTTCTCCAGGTATCATTTCTGCATGGACCTTTGAGGTTCTCAGCAGGTGGAAGATCCCCCAGATTCCTGTATTGTAAGACCCACTCTGTCCCTGCTCTTCTGTAAAGTTAGATTGAGGGAAGAGTGTATGGTTAGGGTTAAGAACCTGTTTGATTTGGGTGAGGAATCACTCTGCTGGATGAAGAATGGTATTGGGAACCTGCGATATTTATAATAATATATAGGTGAAATATATGTATGAAAACAGAAATCCAAGTAAGATTTGAAGGCCAGAAGGGCATGGGGCCCTTGATTGGGATACTTAGCTTTGAATGACTTTCTGCACAGATGTCTCAGATAAATCGATATACAATGGCATAGGACCTTGTACCTTGGATGATTGAATGTAGAAGAGAACATCCAGTCAAAAAGGGATAGTAGGTAGGATTAGGAAGATAGTTGGTAAGTTTTGGAAGAAGAGTGAGTATACAATTTGGACCAAAAGTTCTTTAGCAATAGGGTGTCGGTTAGAGAGTGAATGTAAACGTCAGCACATGTGAAGAGTCAGTCACAATGATGAACTGGGGAACATATGTAGGAAAGCAGATATCAATAGAGATATTAGGAAATCAGGCAAAGTATAAAGTGAGTGAGTGGATTAGACATTTTCAACAGGGTTGAGGTTGAATATATCATCTTAGGAAGAAACAAATGTGTAGTCACCAATAGCATTGACATTTGACAGCATTAGGCAACCTGGACAAGGATGTTTTTAGTAATCCATGCTCACTTTCCAATGAGGCTTTGGTGCAATCATAAGTGTGACCTTTGCATTTTGTGTCCAGAATATCACTGTGATAAAATGTATATGTAGATCAGGTGACATGAGTGTTTCTTCCACCATTTCTGGGAGTAATATGTTGAAGACATATAAATTAGCCTTTGGGGGTACAAACAGGTGTACCCTGGGTCTATGAATATAGAGAAAATGCATGTATAGACCATACTGTGAATAAATAGTATAACAGGTTCCAATTTAAATAATGGATTGCATTGATATCTGAAAATATATAGGAAATCTAATATTGATACACAACCATTCATTCTAACCAGATATACATCTAATGGTGATATTGGGGTTATGGTTTACCATGAAGGGGGTGTGAGTTTTGCTTCACAAGGGATTATGGAAATGGAAAAGAATGTGTTTGGAAAGAAGTCTCATGAAAAGACCAGTCAAGAAACGTGGAGGAATACATGTGTTCTGAAGCAGGAAGTGATTGAAAGGGAAATAAATGCCTAGAAATTTGTGAACTTGAGGATGAAATACATATCCTATGATGTGCATCAACTGAAGAAATAGTAATGTACCAGTGTTGAATAAAAATGAACGTCAAAACACACATCATGTCCCATAGAAATCTACTTGCATTCATGTTAAACTGGGTCAGTTACTGTAGAAATATTAGGATTCAGCACTAGGAAACAAATATGTATTTCAGGTGGATGACTATTTCTGAGAATAATCTTGTGAAAAGTTGATTATAAATCCACATATATGAACATGAATGAATTTAAGGAGTATATAATATGACACATACATTTCATATTTTGAAAAATCTGGAGAGTGTGTGTATGTGTGTGTGTATATATATATATATATATATATATATATATATATATATATACACACAAAAAAAAACACACACACACAAACACAGACATTAAAGAGTAGAAATATATATTCCAATCGAAATTCATCATGAAATATTTATCATCCACAGATCCAAAAATATTTATTTTACTGAACATGTATTTATGTATCATGTTGTTCAAGTGGGAAGCTCACCTGGAGGTTGAATTCTCAGTTCCAACAGCGTTTAGGAGGAGTGATCTCTTCTCACAATTTGTATCTGCCAAGTCAGCCACCTCACAAGAATGGACGTGGGATAGGAGGTAGGATTCTATATGTGCATGTAAAAATGCATGTTGCTGAATAGGGTACAGAGAAAGGGAGACAGGAATTCACATATTTGTTAACTTCCAAAACACATAGAGAACTATTTCTATTAAATTGGACTAGATTTATAACACCTACCCGTTATAATGCAAAAGGCAAGTCCAACTATACACCAGGCCTCCTCTGAACTGCCTGTATTTCTATTCTGTTTGAGTTATTTTTCTCCATCATATTAGTATTCGTAGTCACAATCTAGTAGGGTATGGGTTAGTGTCAAGGATTCAGTATTTCGAACAGAAAATAGGAAAATGAATCCAATGTGTAGGCCAATATGTGCTACAAAAAAATCTTCCCACTCTCATCCAGAACATTGCCTTGACATTACCTTCGCAATAAGTAAGACACAATTTGAGGAGAAGAGTTAGAAATGCAATGAATACATATGTGGAATGGAAAATGCTCAGGAGTTCACAACCTTGGAGGTGGTAGACTAGTTTCCATGAGTAAGGGACAGGGTAAACACTCCACAAACGTGGAGCTCTTCTGGCCTAAAGACTTCGTGAGAAATTGCCTCTGAGGTTGGGCACTTGAAATGTATGTTGTTGTCAGGAGCTTTAGCTTCCTTTGTAGTGAGACCATCAAACCTGGTCTGCATCTAGGTGACCTGGAGGACATGGTTTCTGATTTTCCAATGAACATGAGGCAGAAGTGCTGAATTCTCTCTTTGCAGGTAAACTGTGGCCACTGGGGTCTAAGTGTCTCCCTGTGTGGACTGTGAAGCCATTTGGTCATCCTCCACTTTTCGTGGTGTTTCTTGCTGCTGCACTGGGAGTTTGGAATTTGCTTCAGGAAATACAAGGAGTTCAACTGGGACACAGTGCTGGAGGGAGTTCTGTCACGTGTGGTGGGTCAAGGTCCTAGGAGAATGCACCAGCCAGGCTTCTATCCCACAGAGCTTGCCCCCTTGACCATAGCAACCTGATTCTGAACATTGCCCTGAAACCTCTCCATATAACAAGATGCCTTTTCATAGAAGGGTCTGCTCACTGCACCATGTCAGTCACAAGCCATTTGGAAGCCAATGGCAGATCCACATGGCCCCACCACAGATGTTTTATCACACACCTGCACATCACTGCTCTAGGCCCACTACTCAGCAGGCCCCAACTTACTGGCATCTCTGTTTTACACCATTTTCATGAAACCCAGTCAATCAAGGCACTGTCTGGTACACTCATGATCAGCAACAGGACATCCAAAGGTTCTCCAGTGCCACCTGGTCATGGGAATTTCAAAAATGTCATGGTATTTAACTAGCTAGCCATTTGTAAAGGATGAAGTTGGAGGCACTGTGGGTTTCCATTCCTTCAGGAACCATTAAATGGTGAGGAAGCTCATTTCAACGAAAGCTCTGGAGAACTCTCACAAACAAGGCTTCCCAAAGAGTGGCCAAAGGTCACAGGAAGCCAGGCCCATTGAGGTCTACAATGTGAGGTCCACGTGTGTTTGGACTCTCCACGATGGCTGCCAGGTCATTAAGAATAAAATCATGTGATATCTGAGCTGAGATTCCCAGTGCTCTGTGGAAAGCCAGCCTGGGCCTAGATCTCAGTTTCCAAGGGCGACTCTCATGCGTGGCCTCCTAACATCCCGACACAATTCACGGCAATACTTCTCTGAGGTCAGTTCCAGAACTCAGTCTCCAAGGGGAATCACACCAGAGTTCAAGCCCAGGTGGACCCAGTCATCTCTTCCCACTGCCACACCACAATTCAAACCAAAACACTGCCACATGGCCCTCATCTTCTTCCATATAGACACTCATCATAACCTCTGGCTGGAGGTTTCCATGAGGGGCACAGCCCAAGACAGTGTCCACAATAAGCTCCCTTGCCTCTCATTTGCCTAATGTCAGGGTGGACTGGACACCCATCCTGTGAACCTGGAGTGATCAAATAGGCCTGCCTTTAATACTGCTCTACTTCTCCAATTGGAGGCCTACTGACTGCCGGGTATAGATTGTTTGTGTGAACTGGAGTCATGAGAAAACCCAAGCACCTATGGGCTAGCCTCTGCATGGCTTTGAAGGACTCATTTGACACAAAGGATCCCTATTCTCACTTGATGGAGGTCAGGAACCTTACAGAGGAAGGCGAGAGACCTCATCCAGGATGACTGCTTTTGTGCCAATTTGGCTTTGGATGCACACATGGGATCTTTCTTTGGATCCATCAGGGGCTGACAATCTAAGCCACAGCCACACACAGGGCCAAGAGGCTGATTCAGACACATCCCTTTGCAAAGCAATTAAGCAAAGAGCCACAGGTGATGCCCATTCATTTCCATTTGAAAACTGTTTTCTTCAGGCTTCACAATGGGGTGCCCTGAGGCAAAGGCCTTCCTGACATTCAGGGCAACAGAACAATAGGTAAGCCAAAGGCCCAAAGCAGGCTTTCTCCAGGGAGACTTTACTGGTCACACTGATATCTGAGTTTTCTGAGATGCTCACCATTCCTTTCAACTATCCAGTACATGGCCATGCCACCGAGCTTGGAGGTGGTACATATCTTGGACACAAAACCATGAGCCTATTCTGGAGAGTGGCCAGAATTCAGGAAGAAAACAGGAACTTAGGAAGATAGTAGGTGTTGCCCATCCATAAGGCAAGCCGCAGTCCATTCATAAATTGGGCAGGATGAATGCTGGGAAGCTTTCTACTAGACAGGACACATCCATTGATGCATTCTCTTTTCTAATGTCTACAACCAGGGACACAGTGGGATACACAAACATAGAAACACTCACCTTGTCAAAAGCCTTACTAGAAACAGTCCACTCCAAATTGAACAAACCGCCTTTCCTACCTATTCTCAGAACATGAGACAAAACCACAACCTCACACCCACACCAACAAAGGCACCTCCTTCCAAGTTGGTCTGTGACTACCCGGAGTGTCGTCTGACTGGTGGGCCATACTATGTTCCCCCAAAAGGGCCTGTCCTGTCTCACATCTGGCCTCCTTGGCCAACTCTGTGAAGTTGTCAGGAGCCAGCGGTGAGCCACTACCTGCTTTCTCAGGAAAGGCCCCTTGGCAGAGCTTTCCTGGCATTTGGCCATCCTCACATCAGTGGGTACAAAGAAAGACTGACTCTGTCCTTGGGAAATCCAAACAAGTGAGCCCACTGAAACTGGGACTGGGACTGGCTCTGGGTGCCTGGCTTCCTGGATCCCAAGTTCAGAGAGTTCCATCACCAAGGAAGTGAGGTGAGGTCACTTCCTTCAGGAACTGAATGAGGTCACTGCCTTGGCAACCACTGTGTCCTAACAGTTGCTTCCAAGGCTCCCATGAGATGGAGGCTGCCCCTCCTTCCTGTGACACTTTCACAAGTTAGAATGGAATATCAACCACAGGCACCAAGGAACAGCTCTCCACACAGGCCTGCTTTGGTCCATCTTGTCTACATTAAGAAGAGAGAGGCTCATTCAGACACATCCCTTCATCCTGACCAGGTTGTTTGCCATGGAAGATGACTTCTGCTCTCTCAGGTCCTTCATAGCTGCCTACATCTTCTCCAGGTATCATTTCTGCACGGACCTTTGAGGTTCTCAGCAGGTGGAAGATCCCCCACATTCCTGTATTGTAAGACCCACTCTGTCCCTGCTCTTCTGTAAAGTTAGATTGAGGGAAGAGTGTATTGTGAGGGTTAAGAACCTGTTTGATTTGGGTGAGGAATCACTCTGCTGGATGAAGAATGGTATTGGGAACCTGCGATATTTATAATAATATATAGGTGAAATATATGTATGAAAACAGAAAACCAAGTAAGATTTGAAGGCCAGAAGGGCATGGGGACCTTGATTGGGATACTTAGCTTTGAATGACTTTCTGCACAGATGTCTCAGATAAATCGATATACAATGGCATAGGACCTTGTACCTTGGATGATTGAATGTAGAAGAGAACATCCAGTCAAAAAGGGATAGTAGGTAGGATTAGGAAGATAGTTGGTAAGTTTTGGAAGAAGAGTGAGTATACAATTTGGACCAAAAGTTCTTTAGCAATGGGGTGTCGGTTAGGGAGTGAATGTAAACGTCAGCACATGTGAAGAGTCAGTCACAATGATGAACTGGGGAACATATGTAGGAAAGCAGATATCAATAGAGACATTAGGAAATCAGGCAATGTATAAAGTGAGTGAGTGGATTAGACATTTTCAACAGGGTTGAGGTTGAATATATCATCTTAGGAAGAAACAAATGTGTAGTCACCAATAGCATTGACATTTGACAGCATTAGGCAACCTGGACAAGGATGATTTTAGTAATCCATGCTCACTTTCCAATGAGGCTTTGGTGCAATTATAACTGTGACCTTTGCATTTTGTGTCCAGAATATCACTGTGATAAAATGTATATGTAGATCAGGTGACATGAGTGTTTCTTCCACCATTTCTGGGAGTAATATGTTGAAGACATATAAATTAGCCTTTGGGGGTACAAATAGGTGTACCCTGGGTCTATGAATATAGAGATAATGCATGAATAGACCATACTGTGAATAAATAGTATAACAGGTTCCAATTTAAATAATGGATTGCATTGATATCTGAAAATATATAGGAAATCTAATATTGATACACAACCATTCATTCTAACCAGTTATACATCTAATGGTGATATTGGGGTTATGGTTTACCATGAAGGGGGTGTGAGTTTTGCTTCACAAGGGATTATGGAAATGGAAAAGAATGTGTTTGGAAAGAAGTCTCATGAAAAGACCAGTCAGGAAACGTGGAGGAATACATGTGTTCTGAAGCAGGAAGTGATTGAAAGGGAAATAAATGCCTAGAAATTTGTGAACTTGAGGATGAAATACATATCCTATGATGTGCATCAACTGAAGAAATAGTAATGTACCAGTGTTGAATAAAAATGAATGTCAAAATACACATCATGTCCCATAGGAATCTACTTGCATTCATGTTAAACTGGGTCAGTTACTGTAGAAATATTAGGATTTCAGCACTAGGAAACAAATATGTATTTCAGGTGGATGACTAATTCTGAGAATAATTTGTGAAAAGTTGATTATAAATCCACATATATGAACATGAAAAATTTAGGGAGTATATAATATGACACATACATTTCATATTTTGAAAAATCTGGAGAGTGTGTGTATGTGTGTATATATATATATATATATATATATATATATATACAAAAAAAACACACACACAAACACAGACATTAAAGAGTAGAAATATATATGCCAATCGAAATTCATCATGAAATATTTATCATCCACAGATCCAAAAATATTTATTTTACTGAACATGTATTTATGTATCATGTTGTTCAAGTGGGAAGCTCACCTGGAAGTTGAATTTTCAGTTCCAACAGCGTTTAGGAGGAATGATCTCTTCTCACAATTTGTATCTGCCAAGTCAGCCACCTCACAAGAATGGACATGGGATAGGAGGTAAGATTCTATATGTGCATGTAAAAATGCATGTTGCTGAATAGGCTACAGAGAAAGGGAGACAGGAATTCACATATTTGTTAACTTTCAAAACACATGGAGAACTATTTCTATTAAATTGGACTAGATTTATAACACCTACCCTTTATAATGCCAAAGGCAAGTCCAACTATACACCAGGCCTCCTCTGAACTGCCTGTATTTCTATTCTGTTTGAGTTATTTTTCTCCATCATATTAGTATTCGTAGTCACAATCTAGTAGGGTGTGGGTTAGTGTCAGGGATTCAGTATTTCAAACGGAAAATAGGAAAATGAATCCAATGTGTAGGCCAATATGTGCTACAAAAAAATCTTCCCACTCTCATCCAGAACATTGCCTTGACATTACCTTCACAATAAATAAGACACAATTTGAGGAGAAGAGTTAGAAATGCTGTGAATACATATGTGGAAGGGAAAATGCTCAGGAGTTCACAACCTTGGAGGTGGTAGACTAGTTTCCATGAGTAAGGGACAGGGTAAACACTCCAAAAACGTGGAGCTCTGCTGGCCTAAAACTTCGTGAGAAACTGCCTCTGAGGTTGGGCACTTGAAATGTATGTTGTTGTCAGGAGCTTTAGCTTCCTTTGTAGTGAGGCCATCAAACCTGGTCTGCATCTATGTGACCTAGAGGACATGGTTTCTGATTTTCCAATGAACATGAGGCAGAAGTGCTGAATTCTCTCTTTGCAGGTAAACTGTGGCCACTGGGGTCTACGTGTCTCCCTGTGTGGACTGTGAAGCCATTTGGTCATCCTCCACTTTTCGTGGTGTTTCTTGCTGCTGCACTGGGAGTTTGGAATTTGCTTCAGGAAATACAAGGAGTTCAACTGGGACACAGTGCTGGAGGGAGTTCTGTCACGTGTGGTGGGTCAAGTTCCTAGGAGAATGCACCAGCCAGGCTTCTATCCCACAGAGCTTGCCCCCTTGACCATAGCAACCTGATTCTGAACATTGCCCTGAAACCTCTCCATATAACAAGATGCCTTTTCATAGAAGGGTCTGCTCACTGCACCATGTCAGTCACAAGCCATTTGGAAGCCAATGGCAGATCCACATGGCCCCACCACAGATGTTTTATCACACACCTGCACACCACTGCTCTAGGCCCACTACTCAGCAGGCCCCAACTTACTGGCATCTCTGTTTTACACCATTTTCATGAAACCCAGTCAATCAAGGCACTGTCTGGTACACTCATGATCAGCAACAGGACATCCAAAGGTTCTCCAGTGCCACCTGGTCATGGGAATTTCAAAAATGTCATGGTATTTATCTAGCTAGCCATTTTTAAAGGATGAAGTTGGAGGCACTGTGGGTTTCCATTCCTTCAGGAACCATTAAATGGTGAGGAAGCTCATTTCAACGAAAGCTCTGGAGAACTCTCACAAACAAGGCTTCATAAAGAGTGGCCAAAAGGTCACAGGAAGCCAGGCCCATTGAGGTCTACAATGTGTGGTCCACGTGTGTTTGGACTCTCCTCGATGGCTGCCAGGTCTTTAAGAATAAAATCATGTGATATCCGGGCTGAGATTCCCAGTGCTCTGTGGAAAGCCAGCCTGGGCCTAGATCTCAGTTTCCAAGGGCGACTCTCATGCGTGGCCTCCTAACATCCCGACACAATTCACGGCAATACTTCTCTGAGGTCAGTTCCAGAACTCAGTCTCCAAGGGGAATCACACCAGAGTTCAAGCCCAGGTGGACCCAGTCATCTCTTCCCACTGCCACACCACAATTCAAACCAAAACACTGCCACATGGCCCTCATCTTCTTCCATATAGACACTCATCATAACCTCTGGCTGGAGGTTTCCATGAGGGGCACAGCCCAAGACAGTGTCCACAATAAGCTCCCTTGCCTCTCATTTGCCTAATGTCAGGGTGGACTGGACACCCATCCTGTGAACCTGGAGTGATCAAATAGGCCTGCCTTTAATACTGCTCTACTTCTCCAATTGGAGGCCTACTGACTGCCGGGTATAGATTGTTTGTGTGAACTGGAGTCATGAGAAAACCCAAGCACCTATGGGCTAGCCTCTGCATGGCTTTGAAGGACTCATTTGACACAAAGGATCCCTATTCTCACTTGATGGAGGTCAGGAACCTTACAGAGGAAGGCGAGAGACCTCATCCAGGATGACTGCTTTTGTGCCAATTTGGCTTTGGATGCACACATGGGATCTTTCTTTGGATCCATCAGGGGCTGACAATCTAAGCCACAGCCTCACACAGGGCCAAGAGGCTGATTCAGACACATCCCTTTGCAAAGCAATTAAGCAAAGAGCCACAGGTGATGCCCATTCATTTCCATTTGAAAACTGTTTTCATCAGGCTTCACAATGGGGTGCCCTGAGGCAAAGGCCTTCCTGACATTCAGGGCAACAGAACAATAGGTAAGCCAAAGGCCCAAGGCAGGCTTTCTCCAGGGAGACTTTACTGGTCACACTGATATCTGAGTTTTCTGAGATGCTCACCATTCCTTTCAACTATCCAGTACATGGCCATGCCACCGAGCTTGGAGGTGGTACATATCCTGGACACCAAACCATGAGCCTATTCTGGAGAGTGGCCAGAATTCAGGAAGAAAACAGGAACTTAGGAAGATAGTAGGTGTTGCCCATCCATAAGGCAAGCCGCAGTCCATTCATAAATTGGGCAGGATGAATGCTGGGAAGCTTTCTACTAGACAGGACACATCCATTGATGCATTCTCTTTTCTAATGTCTACAACCAGGGACACAGTGGGATACACAAACATAGAAACACTCGCCTTGTCAAAAGCCTTACTAGAAACAGTCCACTCCAAACCAAACAAACCGCCTTTCCTACCTATTCTCAGAACATGAGACCAAACCACAAACTCACACCCACACCCACAAAGGCACCTCCTTCCAAGTTGGTCTGTGACTACCCGGAGTGTCGTCTGATTGGTGGGCCATACTATGTTCACCCGAAAGGGCCTGTCCTGTCTCACATCTGGCCTCCTTGGCCAACTCTGTGAAGTTGTCAGGAGCCAGCGGTGAGCCACTACCTGCTTTCTCAGGAAAGGCCCCTCGGCAGAGCTTTCCTGGCATTTGGCCATCCTCACATCAGTGGGTACCAAGAAAGACTGACTCTGTCCTTGGGAAATCCAAACAAGTGAGCCCACTGGGACTGGGACTGGGACTGGCTCTGGGTGCCTGGCTTCCTGGATCCCAAGTTCAGAGAGTTCCATCACCAAGGAAGTGAGGTGAGGTCACTTCCTTCAGGAACTGAATGAGGTCACTGCCTTGGCAACCACTGTGTCCTAACAGTTGCTTCCAAAGCTCCCATGAGATGGAGGCTGCCGCTCCTTCCTGTGACACTTTCACAAGTTAGAATGGAATATCAACCACAGGCACCAAGGAACAGCTCTCCACACAGGCCTGCTTTGGTCCATCTTGTCTACATTAAGAAGAGAGAGGCTCATTCAGACACATCCCTTCATCCTGACCAGGTTGTTTGCCATGGAAGATGACTTCTGCTCTCTCAGGTCCCTCACAGTGGCCTACATCTTCTCCAGGGATCATTTCTGCATGGACCTTTGAGGTTCTCAGCAGGTGGAAGATCCCCCACATTCCTGTATTGTAAGACCCACTCTGTCCCTGCTCTTCTGTAAAGTTAGATTGAGGGAAGAGTGTATGGTTAGGGTAAAGAACCTGTTTGATTTGGGTGAGGAATCACTCTGCTGAATGAAGAATGGTATTGGGAACCTGCGATATTTATAATAATATATAGGTGAAATATATGTATGAAAACAGAAATCCAAGTAAGATTTGAAGGCCAGAAGGGCATGGGGCCCTTGATTGGGATACTTAGCTTTGAATGACTTTCTGCACAGATGTCTCAGATAAATCAATATACAATGGCATAGGACCTTGTACCTTGGATGATTGAATGTAGAAGAGAACATCCAGTCAAAAAGGGATAGTAGGTAGGATTAGGAAGATAGTTGGTAAGTTTTGGAAGAAGAGTGAGTATACAATTTGGACCAAAAGTTCTTTAGCAATGGGGTGTCGGTTAGAGAGTGAATGTAAACGTCAGCACATGTGAAGAGTCAGTCACAATGATGAACTGGGGAACATATGTAGGAAAGCAGATATCAATAGAGACATTAGGAAATCAGGCAAAGTATAAAGTGAGTGAGAGGATTAGACATTTTCAACAGGGTTGAGGTTGAATATATCATCTTAGGAAGAAACAAATGTGTAGTCACCAATAGGATTGACATTTGAGAGCATTAGGCAACCTGGACAAGGATGTTTTTAGTAATCCATGCTCACTTTCCAATGAGGCTTTGGTACAATCATAAGTGTGACCTTTGCATTTTGTGACCAGAATATCACTGTGATAAAATGTATATGTAGATCAGGTGACATGAGTGTTTCTTCCACCATTTCTGGGAGTAATATGTTGAAGACATATAAATTAGCCTTTGGGGGTACAAGCAGGTGTACCCTGGGTCTATGAATATAGAGAAAATGCATGTATAGACCATACTGTGAATAAATAGTATAACAGGTTCCAATTTAAATAATGGATTGCATTGATATCTGAAAATATATAGGAAATCTAATATTGATACACAACCATTCATTCTAACCAGTTATACATCTAATGGTGATATTGGGGTTATGGTTTACCATGAAGGGGGTGTGAGTTTTGCTTCACAAGGGATTATGGAAATGGAAAAGAATGTGTTTGGAAAGAAGTCTCATGAAAAGACCAGTCAAGAAACGTGGAGGAATACATGTGTTCTGAAGCTGGAAGTGATTGAAAGGGAAATAAATGCCTAGAAATTTGTGAACTTGAGGATGAAATACATATCCTATGATGTGCATCAACTGAAGAAATAGTAATGTACCAGTGTTGAATAAAAATGAACGTCAAAACACACATCATGTCCCATAGAAATCTACTTGCATTCATGTTAAACTGGGTCAGTTACTGTAGAAATATTAGGATTCAGCACTAGGAAACAAATATGTATTTCAGGTGGATGACTATTTCTGAGAATAATCTTGTGAAAAGTTGATTATAAATCCACATATATGAACATGAATGAATTTAAGGAGTATATAATATGACACATACATTTCATATTTTGAAAAATCTGGAGAGTGTGTGTATGTGTGTGTGTATATATATATATATATATATATATATATATATATATACACAAAAAAACACACACACAAACACAGACATTAAAGAGTAGAAATATATATGCCAATCGAAATTCATCATGAAATATTTATCATCCACAGATCCAAAAATATTTATTTTACTGAACATGTATTTATGTAGCATGTTGTTCAAGTGGGAAGCTCACCTGGAGGTTGAATTCTCAGTTCCAACAGCGTTTAGGAGGAGTGATCTCTTCTCACAATTTGTATCTGCCAAGTCAGCCACCTCACAAGAATGGACGTGGGATAGGAGGTAGGATTCTATATGTGCATGTAAAAATGCATGTTGCTGAATAGGGTACAGAGAAAGGGAGACAGGAATTCACATATTTGTTAACTTTCAAAACACATGGAGAACTATTTCTATTAAATTGGACTAGATTTATAACACCTACCCGTTATAATGCAAAAGGCAAGTCCAACTATACACCAGGCCTCCTCTGAACTGCCTGTATTTCTATTCTGTTTGAGTTATTTTTCTCCATCATATTAGTATTCGTAGTCACAATCTAGTAGGGTATGGGTTAGTGTCAGGGATTCAGTATTTCGAACAGAAAATAGGAAAATGAATCCAATGTGTAGGCCAATATGTGCTACAAAAAAATCTTCCCACTCTCATCCAGAACATTGCCTTGACATTACCTTCGCAATAAGTAAGACACAATTTGAGGAGAAGAGTTAGAAATGCTATGAATACATATGTGGAATGGAAAATGCTCAGGAGTTCACAACCTTGGAGGTGGTAGACTAGTTTCCATGAGTAAGGGACAAGGTAAACACTCCACAAACGTGGAGCTCTTCTGGCCTAAAGACTTCGTGAGAAACTGCCTCTGAGGTTGGGCACTTGAAATGTATGTTGTTGTCAGGAGCTTTAGCTTCCTTTGTAGTGAGACCATCAAACCTGGTCTGCATCTAGGTGACCTGGAGGACATGGTTTCTGATTTTCCAATGAACATGAGGCAGAAGTGCTGAATTCTCTCTTTGCAGGTAAACTGTGGCCACTGGGGTCTAAGTGTCTCCCTGTGTGGACTGTGAAGCCATTTGGTCATCCTCCACTTTTCGTGGTGTTTCTTGCTGCTGCACTGGGAGTTTGGAATTTGCTTCAGGAAATACAAGGAGTTCAACTGGGACACAGTGCTGGAGGGAGTTCTGTCACGTGTGGTGGGTCAAGGTCCTAGGAGAATGCACCAGCCAGGCTTCTATCCCACAGAGCTTGCCCCCTTGACCATAGCAACCTGATTCTGAACATTGCCCTGAAACCTCTCCATATAACAAGATGCCTTTTCATAGAAGGGTCTGCTCACTGCACCATGTCAGTCACAAGCCATTTGGAAGCCAATGGCAGATCCACATGGCCCCACCACAGATGTTTTATCACACACCTGCACACCACTGCTCTAGGCCCACTACTCAGCAGGCCCCAACTTACTGGCATCTCTGTTTTACACCATTTTCATGAAACCCAGTCAATCAAGGCACTGTCTGGTACACTCATGATCAGCAACAGGACATCCAAAGGTTCTCCAGTGCCACCTGGTCATGGGAATTTCAAAAATGTCATGGTATTTATCTAGCTAGCCATTTTTAAAGGATGAAGTTGGAGGCACTGTGGGTTTCCATTCCTTCAGGAACCATTAAATGGTGAGGAAGCTCATTTCAACGAAAGCTCTGGAGAACTCTCACAAACAAGGCTTCCCAAAGAGTGGCCAAAGGTCACAGGAAGCCAGGCCCATTGAGGTCTACAATGTGAGGACCACGTGTGTTTGGACTCTCCACGATGGCTGCCAGGTCTTTAAGAATAAAATCATGTGATATCTGGGCTGAGATTCCCAGTGCTCTGTGGAAAGCCAGCCTGGGCCTAGATCTCAGTTTCCAAGGGCGACTCTCATGCGTGGCCTCCTAACATCCCGACACAATTCATGGCAATACTTCTCTGAGGTCAGTTCCAGAACTCAGTCTCCAAGGGGAATCACACCAGAGTTCAAGCCGAGGTGGACCCAGTCATCTCTTCCCACTGCCACACCACAATTCAAACCAAAACACTGCCACATGGCCCTCATCTTCTTCCATATAGACACTCATCATAACCTCTGGCTGGAGGTTTCCATGAGGGGCACAGCCCAAGACAGTGTCCACAATAAGCTCCCTTGCCTCTCATTTGCCTAATGTCAGGGTGGACTGGACACCCATCCTGTGAACCTGGAGTGATCAAATAGGCCTGCCTTTAATACTGCTCTACTTCTCCAATTGGAGGCCTACTGACTTCCGGGTATATATTCTTCGTGTGAACTAAGTCGTGAGAAAACTCAAGCACCTATGTGCTAGCCTCTGCAAGGCTTTGAAGAACTTGTTTGACACAAAGGATCCCTATTCTCACTTGATGGAGGTCAGGAACCTTACAGAGGAAGGCGAGAGACTTCATCCACCATGACTCCTTTTGTGCCAATTTGCGTTTGGATGCACACATGGGATCTTTCTTTGGATCCATCAGGGGCTGAGAATCTAAGCCACAGCCTCACACAGGGCCTAGAGGCTGATTAAGACACATCCATTTGCAAAGCAATTAAGCAAAGAGACACAGGTGATGCCCATTTATTTCCATTTGAAAACTGTTTTCCTCAGGCTTCACAAAGGGGTGACTGAGGCAAAGGCCTTCCTGACATTCAGGGCAACAGAACAATAGATAAGCCAAAGGCCCAAGCAGGGTTTCTCCAGGGAGACTTTACTGGTCACACTGATATCTGAGTTTTCTGAGATGCTCACCATTCCTTTCAACTATCCAGTACATGGCCATGCCACCGAGCTTGGAGATGGTACTTATCTTGGACACAAAACCATGAGCCTATTCTGGAGAGTGGCCAGAATTCAGGAAGAAAACAGGAACTTAGGAAGATAGTAGGTGTTGCCCATCCATAAGGCAAGCCGCAGTCCATTCATAAATTGGGCAGGATGAATGCTGGGAAGCTTTCTACTAGACAGGACACATCCATTGATGCATTCTCTTTTCTAATGTCTACAACCAGGGACACAGTGGGATACACAAACATAGAAACACTCGCCTTGTCAATAGCCTTACTAGAAACAGTACATTCCAAACCAAACAAACCGCCTTTCCTACCTATTCTCAGAACATGAGACCAAACCACAAACTCACACCCACACCCACAAAGGCACCTCCTTCCAAGTTGGTCTGTGACTACCCGGAGTGTCGTCTGACTGGTGGGCCATACTATGTTCCCCCAAAAGGGCCTGTCCTGTCTCACATCTGGCCTCCTTGGCCAACTCTGTGAAGTTGTCAGGAGCCAGCGGTGAGCCACTACCTGCTTTCTCAGGAAAGGCCCCTCTGCAGAGCTTTCCTGGCATTTGGCCATCCTCAGGTCAGTAGGTACCAAGAAAGAGTGACTCTGTCCTTGGTAAATGCAAACAAGTGAGCCCACTGGGACTGGGACTGGGACTGGCTCTGGGTGCCTGGCTTCCTGGATCCCAAGTTCAGAGAGTTCCATCACCAAGGAAGTGAGGTGAGGTCACTTCCTTCAGGAACTGAATGAGGTCACTGCCTTGGCAACCACTGTGTCCTAACAGTTGCTTCCAGGGCTCCCATGAGATGGAGGCTGCCCTTCCTTCCTGTGACACTTTCACAAGTTAGAATGGAATATCAACCATAGGCACCAAGGAACATCTCTCCACACAGGCCTGCTTTGGTCCATCTTGTCTACATTAAGAAGAGATAGGCTCATTCAGACACATCCCTTCATCCTGACCAGGTTGTTTGCCATGGAAGATGACTTCTGCTCTCTCAGGTCCCTCACATTGGCCTACATCTTCTCCAGGGATCATTTCTGCATGGACCTTTGAGGTTCTCAGCAGGTGGAAGATCCCCTACATTCCTGTATTGTAAGACCAACTCTGTACCTGCTCTTCTGTAAAGTTAGATTGAGGGAAAAGTGTATGGTTAGGGTTAAGAACCTGTTCGGTTTGGGTTAGGAATCACTCTGCTGGATGATGAATGGTATTGGGAACCTGCGATATCTATAATAATATATAGGTGAAATATATGTATGAAAACAGAAATCCAAGTAAGATTTGAAGGCCAGAAGGGCATTGGGCCCTGGATTGGGATACTTAGCTTTGAATGACTTTCTGCACAGATATCTCAGATAAATCGATATACAATGGCATAGGACCTTGTACCTTGGATGATTGAATGTAGAAGAGAACATCCAGTCAAAAAGGGATAGTAGGTAGGATTAGGAAGATAGTTGGTAGGTTTAGGAAGAAGAGTGAGTATAAAATTTGGACCAAAAGTTCTTTAGCAATAGGGTGTCGGTTAGAGAGTGAATGTAAATGTCAGCACATGTGAAGAGTCAATCACAATGATGAACTGGGGAACATGTGTAGGAAAGCAGATATCAATAGAGACATTAGGAAATCAGGCAAAGTATAAAGTGAGTGAGAGGATTAGACATTTTCAACAGGGTTGAGGTTGAATATATCATCTTAGGAAGAAACAAATGTGTAGTCACCAATAGGATTGACATTTGAGAGCATTAGGCAACCTGGACAAGGATGTTTTTAGTAATCCATGCTCACTTTCCAATGAGGCTTTGGTACAATCATAAGTGTGACCTTTGCATTTTGTGACCAGAATATCACTGTGATAAAATGTATATGGAGATCCGGTGTCATGAGTATTTCTTCCACCATTTCTGGGAGTAATATGTTGAAGACATCTAAATGAGCCTTTGTGGGTACAAATAGGTGTACCCTGGGTCTATGAATATAGAGATAATGCATGAATAGACCCTACTGTGAATAAATATTATAACTGGTTCCAATTTAAATAATGGATTGAATTGATATCTGAAAATATATAGGAAATCTAATATTGATACACAACCATTCATTCCAACCAGTTATACATCTAATGGTGATATTAGGGTTATGGTTTACCATGAAGGGGGTGTGAGTTTGGCTTCAAAAGGGATTATGGAAATGGAAAAGAATGTGTTTGGAAAGAAGTCTCATGAAAAGACCAGTCAAGAAACGTGGAGGAATACATGTGTTCTGAAGCAGAAAGTGATTGAAAGTGAACCAAATGCCTAGAAATTTGTGAACTTGAGGATGAAATACATATCCTATGATGTGCATCAACTGAAGAAATAGTAATGTACCAGTGTTGAATAAAAATGAACGTCAAAATTCACATCATGTCCCATAGGAATCTACTTGCATTGATGTTAACCTGGGTCAGTTCCTGTAGAAATATTAGGATCTCTATGAAACATTCTCTGAAGTTAGTTTTCAGCACTAGGAAACAAATATGTATTTCAGGTGGATGAATATTTCTGAGAATAATCTTCTGAAAAGTTGATTATAAATCCACATATATGAACATGGGTGAATTTAGGGAGTGTATAATAAGACACATATATTTCGTATTATGATGAATCTGGAGAGTTTGTGTATATTATGTGTGTGTGTATACACACACACACACACACACACACACACACACAGAACACACACACAGACATTAAAAAGTAGAAATATATATGCCAATCGAAATTCATCATGAAATATATATCATCCACAGATCCAAAAATATTTATGTTACTGAACATGGATTTATGTATCATGTTGTTCAAGTAGGAAGCTCACCCATAGGTTGAATTTTCAGTTCCAACAGCGTTTAGGAGGGGTGATCTCTTCTCACAATTTGTATCTGCCAAGTCAACCACCTCACAAGAATGGACGTGGGATAGCAGGTAGGATTCTATATGTGCATGTAAAAATGCATGTTGCTGAATAGGCTACAGAGAAAGGGAGACAGGAATTCACACATTTGTTAACTTTCAAAACACATGGAGAACTACTTCTATTCAATTGGACAAGATTTATAACACCTACCCTTTGTAATGCTAAAGGCAAGTCCTACTATACACCATGCCTGCTCTGAACTGCCTGTATTTCTATTCTGTTTGGGTTATTTTTCTCCATCATATTAGTATACGTAGTCAGAATCTAGTAGGGTATGGGTTAGTGTCAGGGATTCAGTATTTCGAACGGAAAATAGGAAAATGAATCCAATGTGTAGGCAAATGTGTGCTACACAAAAACCTTCCCACTCTCATCCAGAACAATGCCTTGACATTACCTTCGCAACAAGTAAGACACAATTCGAGGAGAAGAGTTAGAAAACTGTGAATACATATGTGGAATGGAAAATGCTCAAGAGTTCACAACCTTGGAGGTGGTAGAGGAGTTTCCATAAGTAAGGGAGACAGGGTAAACACTCCACAAACATGGAGCTCTGCTGGCCTAAAGACTTTGTGAGAAACTGCCTCTGAGGTTGGGCACTTGAAATATATGTTGTTGTCAGGAGCTTTAGCTTCCTTTGTAGTGAGACCATCAAAGCTGGGTCTGCATCTATGTGACCTGGAGGACATGGTTTCTGATTTTCCAATGAACGTAAGGCAGAAGTGCTGAATTCTCTCTTTGCAGGTAAACTGTGGCCACTGGGTCTAAGTGCCTCCCTGTGTGGACTGTGAAGCCATTTAGTCATCCTCCAATTTTCGTGGTGTTTCTTGCTGCTGCACTGGGATTTTGGAATTTGCTTCAGGAAATACAAGGAGTTCAACTGGGACACAGTGCTGGAGGGAGTTCTGTCACGTGTGGTGGGTCAAGGTCCTAGGAGAATGCACCAGCCAGGCTTCTATCCCACAGAGCTTGCCCCCTTGACCATAGCAACCTGATTGTGAACACTGCCCTGAAACCTCTACATATAACAAGATGCCTTTACGTAGAAGGGTCTGCTCACTGCAGCATATCAGTCACAAGCCATTTGGAAGCCAGTGGCAGATCCACATGGCCCCACCACAGATGTTTTATCACACACCTGCACACCGCTGCTCTAGGCCCGCTACTCAGCAGGCCCCAACTTACTGGCATCTCTGTTTTACACCATTTTCATGAAACCCAGTCAATCAAGGCACTGTCTGGTACACTCATGATCAGCAACAGGACATCCAAAGGTTCTCCAGTGCCACCTGGTCATGGGAATTTCAAAAATGTCATGGTATTTATCTAGCTAGCCATTTTTAAAGGATGAAGTTGGAGGCACTGTGGGTTTCCATTCCTTCAGGAACCATTAAATGGTGAGGAAGCTCATTTCAACGAAAGCTCTGGAGAACTCTCACAAACAAGGCTTCCCAAAGAGTGGCCAAAAGGTCACACGAAGAGAGGCCCATTGAGGTCTAAAAATGTGAGGTCCATGTGTGTTTTGACTCTCAACTATGGCTGCCAGGTCGTTAAGAATAAAATCATGTGATATCCGGGCTGAGATTCCCAGTGCTCTGTGGAAAGCCAGCCTGGGCCTAGATCTCAGTTTCCAAGGGCGACTCTCATGCATGGCCTCCTCAAATCCCAACACAATTCACGGCAATACTTCTCTGAGGTCAGTTCCAGAACTCAGTCTCCAAGGGGAATCACACCAGAGTTCAAGCCCAGGTGGACCCAGTCATCTCTTCCCACCGCCACACCAATGACCACAATTCAAACCAAAACACTGCCACATCGCCCTCATCTTCTTCCATAGAGACACTCATCATAACCTCTGGCTGGAGGTTTCCATGAGGGGCACAGCCCAAGACAGTGTCCACAATAAGCTCCCTTGCCTCTCATTTACCTAATGCCAGGGTGGCCTGGGCACCCTTCCTCTGAACCTGGAGTGATCCAATAGGCCTGCAGTTAGTACTGGCTACACTTCTCCAATTGGAGGCCTACTGACTGCCGGGTATAGATTCTTTGTGTGAATTGGAGTCATGAGAAAACCCAAGCACCTATGGGCTAGCCTCTACAGGGCTCTGAAGAACTCATTTGACCAAAGCCAGTGGAGATCTACATGGCCCCACCACAGATGTTTTATCACACACCTGCACACCACTGCTCCAGGCCCGCTACTCAGCAGGCCCCAACTTACTGGCATCTCTGTTTTACACCATTTTCATGAAACCCAGTCAATCAAGGCACTGTTTGGTGCTGGCTCGGATCCCCACTGGCCCCCGGGGCTAGGCGCCAGCCCTGGTTTCTTGTGTGCACGCCAAAGAGGCCAGCTCCCAAGGCCTTGAAAGATTTGTGGTGTCTGTTTTCATATTATTCAGCCTATAACGGTCATGTCGGAACCTCCTGACCTGCTTGGGTCTGATAAGGTTCCTGGTTGAAGGCTTAGTATGAGTCGACAAGAACCACCTGCTCCCCTCCGTCCTTGCTCCCACCTACCAGTAACTTTCCATTCTATCTGCAAAAAATATATAAGTATGAGCTGTGATAATAAAGTCAGTCTCCCTGGATGAAGAACCTTGGTGTCCTGTGAACTCTTTTAACCCCGACGTCTCTCGCCGGACTCGGTCCATTTTGCCGGACGGGGCAGATTGGAGGTTCCGCCGACCGGAAAGCAGAGGTAAGCGGACGGGGCTCCCTCCATGGAGAGGGAGGATTGGAAGCCTTCCATAAGAGAAGGGGTCCTTCCATAAAGAAAAGAGACCTTCCATAAGAGAAGGGGAAAAGAGTCCTTCCATAAGAGAAGGGGAAAAGGGACCTTCCATAAGAGAAGGGGAAAAAAGTTGCAACTTAAATAAGGAACCATGGGTAACTCAGCAGCAAAAGTTCGTCTGGCCAACGAACTCAGGGAACTGTTGAACACACAAGGAACTGGAATAAAAACAAAAACTGTAACCGAATTTGTTGAAGTTATTGCCCAGGCATGTCCTTGGTTTCTGACAGGGGGATTTCTTAATAACAGTGATTGGGATCAGGTCAGATGTGACTTACAAAGATTGTTGAGGGATCAGGGTCCGGAAAGTATCCCAATCGCCACTTTCTCTTTATGGAGACTGGTTAAAGATGCTTTGTTAACAGACAAAATAAAGATTAAGGAGCAGCTTGCTGAATGTGAACAGGCCCTTAATCAGGTCCAGGAAGAGCAAATGGCAGAGTCCTTACCCCTTTCCCATTATTCTTTCACATCTCCTACTTCATTCTTAGATCCACCCTAGCTGCTCTCAACCCCGCCTTCTCATCTTCCCCCTCTTTCGATCCTCTAGTTCCTCCATCTTCCCCCTCCCTAATAGGCCCACAGAAAAGTCTTAAGTGACCTTCTTCAGAATATTCACCATGGCTTATTTTAGGACTTTCAGCAAAAGAATCTCTACAAAAAAGTTCAATGTAGATAAATTTCCTATTTTCATGTTGCCCTGTTTTATTTGGCTACTGTCTGAAAAAATCAGCACTCCAGGCGCTGGACACTCCCTTACTAGTTTTTCACAAAAATATGTAAACAAGGCCTCTGGCCTTGAGCTGGGCTTCACAGTGCTGAGTACATTTCTAAGATAAGGGAGTTACTAACTGGGCTCCATGGTAACAGCTGGCAGGAGGAGGAACTGGAAAGGGAGATAGAGGAACTGGAGGGTCGAATGAAGAAGTCAAGATTTAAAGCACCTACGGCCCCGATCCCTGTTGCGCTCCCTCCTTATAACCCCGATTGGGACGAGGACAACCCCAGAAGTCAGGGGGGGGGGTGTTCAGTGGCAGCCTAAGATAGCCCAAACTTTTCCAGTAATTGAAAACCTGGATGCCGATGGACAGCCGGCCAAAATGTATGTTCCTTTAGCCTTTAAGGATATTAAACAACTAAAGGAGGCAATTACTAATTATGGACCCCATGCCCCCTTTACATTGACTCTCTTCGAGTTTTTCTCTGCCAATCAGCTGACACCTAGTGACTGGCAACAGCTTTGCAGGGCTGTGTTGTCCGGAAGTGGTTTTTTGTTGTGGAAAAGTGAAAATCAAGAGAGGTGTCGTGAGCTAGCCCGAGTCAATCAGGACACCAGCTTCCCACAGCGTAACATACAGATGTTAACAGGCTCGGGACAATATGCTATCATAAATCAGCAAATTAATTATGATCCTGGGGTCTATGCTCAGATAGCTGCAGCAGCCGTTCAGGCTTTGAAGGCTCTACCTATTTCAAATGCTGAAACAAAAATTTCAAAAATTGCTCAAGGACCCTCTGAGCCTTATTCTGACTTCATAGCCCGATTGATTCAGATAGCAGGAAAAATATTCCCTAACTTGGAACAAGCCATGCTGGTCATTAAGCAATTGGCTCTTCAAAATGCAAAATTCCTATTGCCAAAATGCCATTAAATCTACCAGAGCAAAGAGTGTTGATGACATGATTCGAGCTTGTAAGGATATTGATGGAGCTCATATTACCGGACAGGTTTTAGCCGCTGCCCTCAAAACGGGATTGTCAGGGTTTAATGGTAAAGGGGCCCGACCCAAAGCCTGCTTCCGATGTGGGAAAGAGGGACATATTAAATGAAATTGTCCCGAGGGGGATAGATGGGGTCGGGAAGGCACGCCTGGCCCCTGGCCCCGATATGGCAAGGGGAATCATTGGAGCAGCGAGTGTAGTTCCAAGTTTGATGCTCAGGGATGCCCACTGCAGCCGGGAAACGGGAACAGGGGCCCACCCCGGGCCCCGGAAGCCAGAGTGTACGGGGCGGTCCAGAGACAGAACAAGCTGCTACCGCAGTAAGATCTTGGCCAGGCGTGGAAAAATGCAGACAAAATCAATAAATGCAATCGGCTAGGAAAACTTGGGGAACTTTTGCCCCGAAAATGGGCAGTGGACTCCATGTTGCTTGCATCACCATGGTAACCATGGGGTGCCTGGCTGGAAGAGCGGCTTCCTGGTCCCACCTCCCACACTTTTGGGGGCTACCGATTGGTTCTTCCACAGTCACTCAGACAGGACTTCTAGTCCCGCCTTCCAGCCACTAACCTGTACTGCTGTGTTTCAGATTACTACCGGAGCTGCTCAGAGCCTGTATTTTTAAAAAATGCCTACCTGTAAATGCTAACGAAAGATATCTTTTTCAGACAAAATTTAATTCCACAGGTTTCTATGTTACAGTCCTAAATTTAAGCTAGTTCTAAATTAAATAACCTGACTTTTCTCTGTAGTTGTGTTACTAAATAATGTTCTATTGATGAGAGATATCAAATATGCTTCTTTATATTTTACTTTTAATTTTGGAAGTTATGAGGATGCATTTGCTCACCACAGGAACAAGCCGGCAAAGTTCCTGTGATGACCAAAAAATCCTTATTCTCATTGCTAACCATAAAAATAAAAATGTATACTCAGGGATCTTATTTCAGTACATCAAGTGATGCCACATAGAAGAGTGCACTCCTAGTTAAAAATAAATTAAAATGGATCCAAATATTTTAAGACCATGTGGTTACATAAAGTTAATACAATTATAAGTTAAGTTCTTATTCTTAATATATATTTTTTAGATATTTAAATAACCTATATTTGTTAATCTATAAATTAATTAGCACATGCCTAATTGATTAGTTAATATATATTTGCCTAATTGTTTTTCTTTAACAGGAAACCCATAATTTATGTTTTATATTCACATTTATCAGATACTCTGCCTTTTCAGTTACAGATATTTGAGATAAATGTGTTTACTATAAATTTGCTTTTAAGTGAAAATACAATCAAGTAGTTTCTAATTCTCAAAGTTACTATTTAAACTCATAAGATGATAAATTATTATAATTATTTCTACAAAATATCTAAGGGTTTTAACTATATTTTCATTGATATTTCTTATCAAAGTATAATAATTTGTTTATAGATTCTAAGGTTTTCAGAAATTGTTCCAAAGTATATTTTTTTAAGAAAAAGATGTTCCAACAAAGAAAAGGCACACATGGATCCTAAGAAGAAGAAAGAAATCATCTTTGGGTAAAATAAGGTCTTTATATTCATTTCCCTAAGTAAAAAAGATTTTTATATTGTTATCTAAACAGATGATATAAAAGGTTAGAACAAAAAAAAGGGAGATTTTCATATACTAAACTGACTATAATTAATTTAAGGGTATTTCAGTTTATTTTCCTAATTTAACTATACTAATGTGAGCTAAAATTTTGTCCATATTTTGACATGACAAACACCTATTAAGATGTAAGTTTATTTCTTTAAAGAAAGATCCTTATTGCCTAATAATTCTTACTGTTTAAGATAAAGATTAATTTTGGTAAATAAATCCACATTGTTGATTAAACATTAAGTATATTGAACTATGAATTTAAACCCCTGTATGACCTTTTGAGAGGAGACCCCTCACCCACCTCCCTGTGAAAACCTACTCCAAAAGCCTTGAAGGCACTCAGATTAATAGAAACAGCCTTACAAGAGATGCAGGTTACCCAGATAGATTATTCTATACCCCTATCATTTATAATCCTGCCATCAAAATTAACTCCTACTGGAGTGTTTTGGCAAACAGGTCCCATCTATTGGGTCCATTTACCCGCTTCTAACTCTCGGGTGATAACTCCCTTTTATGAACTAGTGATAAATCTGATCTGGAAAGCCAAATATTTGGGTGATGCACTGTTTGGAAAAACTTTTGACATTCTCATTCAACCTTATACCCAGGATATGATTTTAAAATTACAACAAGAACATGATCTTTGGTGTCTCTTCCTTTGTAATTTCAAAGGTCAAATTGATAATCACTTTCCCCGACATAAACTTCTAGAAGGCCTTAAAAAATGTCCTATTATTTTTCCTAAAATTATTAAAGGGGAACCTATCCCGGGAGCTCAGACTGTTTATACAGACGGAGCAAAAGGGGGGGTTGCTGTTGTTTTTGATGGATCTCAAGTAATTCGACACCCTGTTCCTAAAATGTCTGCCCAAAGATCAGAAGTTGAGGCTCTAATTATGGCCCTTAAACTATACAATTCCATCCCACTTAATGTGTATACTGATAGTCTCTATGTTGCTAATTTAGCCTCAGTTATTGAAACAGCCCCTTATATTGGCAGGCAATCTACTATCATGGAACAATTACAAACGGTTCAGCTCCTTGTTTGGGCTAGACGAGATCCTTTATTCATTGGACATATCCGACACTCAGAGCTCCCTGGGCCTCTGGCGGAGGGTAATGCTAAAGCAGATGCCGCCACTCACAATATGGGCCTAGTATACACCATAACCAAGTATGATGAGGCCTCACAACTCCATGCTAAATTCCATCTAAATGCACAATCCTTACGCTTCCGCACAGGATGCTCGCGTGATCAAGCTTTACAAATTGTTTCCCTATGCCCAGTATGTGCTCCATTTCTTCATTCTCCCAGTTTAGGTGTTAACCCTAGAGGCTTACACCCCAATGATATCTGACAAACTGATGTTACCCATTTCCCTAGTTTTGGTAAGCTGTCTTTTGTACATGTTTCTATTGATACATACTCTGGCTATATCTTTGCTACATTACACACTGGGGAAAAGGCCAAAGATGTTATTGGACATCTCTTAAAAGCTTTCTCTTGCATGGGCAGTCCACGTTGTCTCAAAACAGACAATGGACCCGCATATATAAGCCAAACAGTCCAACGGTTCTGCACCCAATGGGAGATTGAACACAAAACAGGAATTCCTTATAACCCCCAGGGACAAGCAATTGTGGAACGAGCCCATCAACATTTAAAAATTTATCTACAAAAAATAAAGGAGGGGGAAATATATAGATGCTGCCAGGGACCACAAACGCTATTATCCATAACCTTGTTCACTTTGAATTTTTTGCTCACCAATGCGAAGGGACGTACGGCTGCACAACGCCACTTTTCCCCTCCCACTGCACAAAATGCTCAAGTACGGTGGAAAGATCTATCCACCGGAAGGTGGCAGCCTTTGGCTCCACTCTTAGCGAGAGTGAGAGGAGCCGTATGTGTTTTCCCTCCAGGAGCAGAAAAGCCCATTTGGGTCCCGGAACGCTGCATAAGACCGGTGAATGACAAACATGAGGCTCCGGATGAAGACCCCCAGACGCCTGAGCCCGCCGTTGCCGCCGATCTTCTGAGCCGTAAGATGGATTCTGCTGGTGATGTTCCCTCTGGGTGAGTTAGTCCATGGGGGCCCTGGCCTCCCAATAGGCACAAATCTTCAAACAAGTCCCCATATTCTTAGGAATCTGAAATGGACTATACAAAATGTGGAAACGGGAAAAATTGCAGTTTCGTCCCAGGGTACCGGACATTATCCCTCACCAGGATGGTGGCCGAATATTACTTTTGACCTATGCCACCTCGCCCAAGATTCATGGCCAGATACAGGAAAAACCAAGAAGGATTCCTATCCCCCTTGTCGGTTCCGATCATGGTATATATGCCCGGGACGACAACGTACCTGGAAGTGTGGAGGACCTGAGGCCTATTATTGTGCCTCGTGGGGATGTGAAACCTCTAGTAATGGGTATTGGCTTAAGAATTCACCCAGGAATGACTATGCCCACTTCTGGCAAACAATAAAGGGAGGATCAAATATTACTATTCAGTTTACTTCCAATGGAAAACAGCAACCAGATTGGACTCAAGGATATCTCTGGGGGCTGCGTATTTACACCCCCGGACAGTCCAATCCTGGCCTGCTTTTTCGGCTCAAATTGACCACAGAACAGCCTACTGGAAGTCTAATAGGACCCAATCAGGTGCTCGGAGACCAAAAGGCCCCATCTGGACCCAAGCAGCCCATAGCCCCAACAGTAAAACCTTCCCCCAGCGGTCAAACAATAACTATGGGCTATCAAACCTTTGATTATACCCCTGAGCCCATACACCCTGGAACCGGAGATCGTCTTCTTAATTTGGTCAGAGGAGCCTTTTTTTCGCTCTCAATGCCACTAATCCTAACAGGACCCAAGATTGCTGGCTATGCTTGACCTCCAGGCCGCCCTATTATGAAGGGGTAGCAATACTGTTTAATTTATCCTCTAATACCACTGCAGATCCTAAATGTTATTCTCTGCCCAGCTATAAGTTAACTATCACGGAGGTCATGGGACAAGGGGTTTGCTTGGGAAAGGTACCGCTTTCACGCCAACATCTCTGCAACATCACCCGACCAATAAATCAATCCCAATCTGATTATTTGTGGGGTCCCAAAGGGTCCTATTTTGCTTGCAATACTGGGTTAACTCCCTGTGTTTCCATGGCAGTCCTAAATACAACTACTGATTTCTGTGTGCTGGTACAACTATGGCCGAGGATATCTTATCATGGGTCAGACTACGTCCTGGGACACCTTGAGGGACATACTCGGCTCCCCAGAGAACCCATAACTATGAACCCATAACTATGAACCCATAACCCATAACTATGAACCCATAACTATTGCCCTCCTATTGGGCATAGGCGGAATAGCAACTGGAATAGGAACCGGGACAGCCGCCTATGTGCAGGGAGGTCAATTATTAAATCTACAAATGGCTATGAATAAGGATTTAACAGCCATGGCCAAGTCAATTACCGCTTTGGAAAAGTCCCTCACCTCCCTCTCAGAAGTTGTGTTACAAAATAGGAGGGGACTAGATTTATTGTTCCTAAGGGAAGGAGGACTATGTATAGCTTTAAAGGAACAGTGTTGTTTTTATGCAGATCACACTGGGGTAGTCCGTGAAACTATGGAAAAGGTCACGGAAAGATTGGCTAAAAGACAAAAGGAGTTTGAAGCACAACAAGGATGGTTTGAACAGTGGTTTAAAAATACCCCATGGCTAACCCCTTTGATATCCACTGTAATGGGACCGCTTTTCGGTCTCCTTCTTATAGTTGCTGTAGGCCCCTGCCTTGTCAAGAGAATGACACAATTTATTAAAGACCAAATTAACATTCTGACTTCTAAGCCAATACAGGTCCATTATCAATGCCTACAAACCAAGGATGATCTTGCTGAAGTTTATCTCCGACCAATTCGAAGATGATTTTTCTACAATGATCCCTGCTTCATGCCTTTCTCCTTTTGCCCCCTTTTCTTCCTTATTTTTATTATTCCTCTCCTCTGACTCTATGCCTTGTCGAACCGGAACCAATTAAAGACCTAATAATGACTGGCTGGATCGCTACCACTTAATGCCTTGGTAACAACGAATTGATCTTGTAGTACCCAGAGACGGGCAACTTTCACGCTTGCACTGCAACCTAAGACAGGGAAATGGGGCCTCCCCAGAGACGGGTAAGCACTGTAAGGGCAGTGAACGACCTAAGACAGGGGCTACTTGATTCCCTTAGACGTGCAACAAACAAAAGAGGGGGAACTGCTGGCTCGGATCCCCCCTGGCCCCCGGGGTTTGGCACCAGCCTGGTTTCTTGTGTGCACGCCAAAGAGGCCAGCTCCCAAGGCCTTGAAAGATTTGTGGTGTCTGTTTTCATATTATTCAGCCTATAATGGTCATGTGGGAACGTCCTGACCTGCTGGGGTCTGATAAGGTTCCTGGTTGAAGGCTTAGTATGAGTCGACAAGAACCACCTGCTCCCCTCCGTCCTTGCTCCCACCTACCAGTAACTTTCCATTCTATCTGCAAAAAATATATAAGTATGAGCTGAGATAATAAAGTCAGTCTCCCTGGATGAAGAACCTTGGTGTCCTGTGAACTCTTTTAACCCCAACATCTCTCGCCGGACTCCGTCCATTTTGCCAGACACGGCAGTCTGGTACACTCATGATCAGCAACAGGACATCCAAAGGTTCTCCAGTGCCACCTGGTCATGGGAATTTCAAAAATCTCATGGTATTTATCTAGCTAGCCATTTTTAAAGGATGAAGTTGGAGGCACTGTGGGTTTCCATTCCTTCAGGAACCATTAAATGGTGAGGAAGCTCATTTCAACGAAAGCTCTGGAGAACTCTCACAAACAAGGCTTCCCAAAGAGTGGCCAAAAGGTCACACGAACCCAGGCCCATTGAGGTCTACAAATGTGAGGTCCATGTGTATTTTGAATCTCAACTATGGCTGCCAGGTCTTTAAGAATAAAATCATGTGATATCCGGGCTGAGATTCCCAATGCTCTGTGGAAAGCCAGCCTAGGCCTAGATCTCAGTTTCCAAGGGCGACTCTCATGCATGGCCTCCTCAAATCCCAACACAATTCATGGCAATACTCCTCTGAGGTCAGTTCCAGAACTCAGTCTCCAAGGGGAATCACACCAGAGTTCAAGCCCAGGTGGACCCAGTCATCTCTTCCCACTGCCACACCACAATTCAAACCAAAACACTGCCACATGGCCCTCATCTTCTTTCATATACACACTCATCATAAACTCTGGCTGGAGGTTTCCATGAGGGGCAGAGCCCAAGACAGTGTCCACAATAAGCTCCCTTGCCCCTCATTTGCCTAATGTCAGGGAGGCCTGGACACCCTTTCTGTGAACCTGGAGTGATCCAATAGGCCTGCCGTCAATACTGGCTCTGCTTCTCCAATTGGAGGCCTACTGACTGCTGGGTATAGATTCTTTGTGTGAATTGGAGTCATGAGAAAACCCAAGCACCTATGGGCTAGCCTCTGCAGGGCTTTGAAGAACTCGTTTGACCCGAAGGATCCCTATTCTCACTTGATGGAAGTCAGGAACCTTACAGAGGAAGGCGAGAGACTTCATCCACAATGACTGCTTTTGTGCCAATTTGGCTTTGGATGCACACATGGGATCTCTCTTTGGATCCATCAGGTGCTGACAATCTAAGCCACAGCCTCACACAGGGCCAAGAGGCTGATTCAGACACATCCCTTTGCAAAGCCATTAAGCAAAGAGCCACAGGTGATGCCCATTCATTTCCATTTGAAAACTGTTTTCTTCAGGCTTCACAAAGGGGTGACTGAGGCAAAGGCCTTCCTGACATTCAGGGCAACAGAACAATAGGTAAGCAAAAGGCCCAAAGCAGGCTTTCTCCAGGGAGACTTTACTGGTCACACTGATATCTGAGTTTTCTGAGATGCTCACCATTCCTTTCAGCTCTCCAGTACATGGCCATGTCACCGAGCTTGGAGGTGGTACATATCTTGGACACAAAACCATGAGCCTATTCTGGAGAGTGGCCAGAATTCAGGAAGAAAACAGGAACTTAGGAAGATAGTAGGTGTTGCCCATCCATAAGGCAAGCCGCAGTCCATTCATCAATTGGGCAGGATGAATGCTGGGAAGCTTTCTACTAGACAGGACACATCCATTGATGCATTCTCTTTTCTAATGTCTACAACCAGGGACACAGTGGGATACACAAACATAGAAACACTCGCCTCGTCAAAAGACTTACTGGAAACAGTCCACTCCAAACCAAACAAACCGCCTTTCCTACCTATTCTCAGAACATGAGACAAAACCACAAACTCACACCCACACCCACAAAGGCACCTCCTTCTTCCAAGTTGGTCTGTGACTACCCGGAGTGCCGTCTGACTGGTGGGCCATACTATGTTCCCCCGAAATGGCCTGTCCTGTCTCACATCTGGCCTCCTTGGCCAACTCTGTGAAGTTGTCAGGAGCCAGCGGTGAGCCACTACCTGCTTTCTCAGGAAAGGCCCCTCTGCAGAGCTTTCCTGGCATTTGGCCATCCTCACATCAGTAGTTACCAAGAAAGACTGACTCTGTCCTTGGTAAATCCAAACAAGTGAGCCCACTGGGACTGGGACTGGGACTGGCTCTGGGTGCCTGGCTTCCTGGATCCCAAGTTCAGAGTTCCATCACCAAGGAAGTGAGGTGAGGTCACTTCCTTCAGAAACTGAATGAAGTCAATGCCTTGGCAACCACTGTGTCCTAACAGTTGCTTCCAGGGCTCCCATGAGATGGAGGCTGCCCCTCCTTCCTGTGACACTTTCACAAGTTAGAATGGAATATCAACCATAGGCACCAAGGAACAGCTCTCCACACAGGCCTGCTTTGGTCCATCTTGTCTACATTAAGAAGAGAGAGGCTCATTCAGACACATCCCTTCATCCTGACCAGGTTGTTTGCCATGGGAGATGACTTCTGCTCTCTCAGGTCCTTCACAGCGGCCTACATCTTCTCCAGGGATCATTTCTGCATGGACCTTTGAGGTTCTCAGCAGGTGGAAGATCCCCTACATTCCTGTATTGTAAGCCCAACTCTGTCCCTGCTCTTCTGTAAAGTTAGATTGAGGGAACAGTGTATGGTTAGGGTTAAGAACCTGTTCGGTTTGGGTTAGGAATCACTCTGCTGGATGATGAATGGTATTGGGAACCTGCGATATTTATAATAATATATAGGTGAAATATATGTAGGAAAACAGAAATCCAAGTAAGATTTGAAGGCCAGAAGGGCATTGGGCCCTTGATTGGGATACTTAGCTTTGAATGACTTTCTGCACAGATGTCTCAGATAAATCGATATACAATGGCATAGGACCTTGTACCTTGGATGATTGAATGTAGAAGAGAACATCCAGTCAAAAAGGGATAGTAGGTAGGATTAGGAAGATAGTTGGTAGGTTTAGGAAGAAGAGTGAGTATAAAATTTGGACCAAAAGTTCTTTAGCAATAGGGTGTCGGTTAGAGAGTGAATGTAAATGTCAGCACATGTGAAGAGTCAGTCACAATGATGAACTGGGGAACATATGTAGGAAAGCAGATATCAATAGAGACATTAGGAAATCAGGCAAAGTATAAAGTGAGTGAGAGGATTAGACATTTTCAACAGGGTTGCGGTTGAATATATCATCTTAGGAAGAAACAAATGTGTAGTCACCAATAGGATTGATATTTGAGAGCATTAGGCAACGTGGAAAAGGATGTTTTGAGTAATCCATGCTCACTTTCCAATGAGGCTTTGGTGCAATCATAAGTGTGACCTTTGCATTTTGGGTCCAGAATATCACTGTGATGAAATGTATATGGAGATCAGGTGACATGAGTATTTCTTCCACCATTTCTGGGAGTAATATGTTGAAGACATATAAATTAGCCTTTGGGGGTACAAATAGGTGTACCCTGGGTCTATGAATGTAGAGATAATGCATGAATAGACCCTACTGTGAATAAATATTATAACTGGTTCCAATTTAAATAATGGATTGAATTGATATCTGAAAATATATAGGAAATCTAATATTGATACACAACCATTCATTCTAACCAGTTATACATCTAATGGTGATATTAGGGTTATGGTTTACCATGAAGGGGGTGTGAGTTTGGCTTCAAAAGGGATTATGGATATGGAAAAGAATGTGTTTGGAAAGAAGTCTCATGAAAAGACCAATCAAGAAACGTGGAGGAATACATGTGTTCTGAAGCAGGAAGTGATTGAAAGTGAACCAAATGCCTAGAAATTTGTGAACTTGAGGAAGAAATACATATCCTATGATGTGCATCAACTGAAGAAATAGTAATGTACCAGTGTTGAAAAAAAATGAACGTCAAAATACACATCATGTCCCATAGGAATCTACTTGCATTGATGTTAAACTGGGTTAGTTCCTGTAGAAATATTAGGATCTCTATGCACCATTCTCTGAAGTTAGTTTTCAGCACTAGGAAACAAATATGTATTTCAGGTGGATGAATATTTCTGAGAATAATCTTCTGAAAAGTTGATTATAAATCCACATATATGAACATGGATGAATTTAGGGAGTGTATAATAAGACACATATATTTCATATTTTGAAAAATCTGGAGAGTTTGTGTATATTGTGTGTTTGTGTGTGTGTTCTGTGTGTATGTGTGTATATATATATGTATATATATATATATATATATATACACACACACCTACACACAGAACACACACACAGACATTAAAAAAGTAGAAATATATATGCCAATCGAAATTCATCATGAAATATATATCATCCACAGATCCAAAAATATGTATGTTACTGAACATGGATTTATGTATCATGTTGTTCAAGTAGGAAGCTCACCCATAGGTTGAATTTTCAGTTCAAACAGCGTTTAGGAGGAGTGATCTCTTCTCACAATTTGTATCTGCCAAGTCAGCCACCTCACAAGAATGGACCCGGGATAGCAGGTAGGATTCTCTATGTGCATGTAAAAATACATGTTGCTGAATAGGCTACAGAGAAAGGGAGACAGGAATTCACACATTTCTTAACTTTCAAAACACATGGAGAACTACTTCTATTCAATTGGACAAGATTTATAACACCTACCCTTTGTAATGCTAAAGGCAAGTCCAACTATACCCCACGCCTGCTCTGAACTGCCTGTATTTCTATTCTGTTTGGGTTATTTTTCTCCATCATATTAGTATTCGTAGTCAGAATCTAGTAGGGTATGGGTTAGTGTCAGGGATTCAGTATTTCGAACGGAAAATAGGAAAATGAATCCAATCTGTAGGCAAATATGTGCTACACAAAAAACTTCCCACTCTCATCCAGAACAATGCCTTGACATTACCTTCGCAACAAGTAAGACGCAATTCGAGGAGAAGAGTTAGAAAAGCTGTGAATACGTACGTGGAATGGAAAATGCTCAGGAGTTCACAACCTTGGAGGTGGTAGAGGAGTTTCCATAAGTAAGGGAGACAGGGTAAACACTCCACAAACATGGAGCTCTGCTGGCCTAAAGACTTTGTGAGAAACTGCCTCTGAGTTTGGGCCCTTGAAATATATGTTGTTGTCAGGAGCTTTAGCTTCCTTTGTAGTGAGACCATCAAAGCTGGGTCTGCATCTATGTGACCTGGAGGACATGGTTTCTGAT